>NW_026458979.1:0-69885 GCF_021730395.1 Mercenaria mercenaria | reverse complement strand
TATGTTATAGCTATTTATTTCTAAAATTTGCAGTTATCATGTTTCATGTTATTTTACTGGAGTAACGAGAGTGCGCACGCCGCTGACCGGCCTTTTATGAGAATGAATACAGTTGTACAAGAAATAAAATATATAAAACAGGTCATATTTCCTTATATTGTTAATGCATTAAATTATTTATAGATACTGAAAAAAAAAACGAGTACCGGTATTTGATTCTTATCTTAACACGTATTCATAAATTTGCGTATTCCATGGTCAAGTGTAAGCTGCAGTCTTTGGATATTTTGCTTCCAACTTATTTTTGGCCAAATCCCTCGACAGGTTAGGGAATCACACAGCTCGCCCCTGACTGATATAATGCCCGAAGGTAAACCTTTGGTCTTACCCTTCTTTTAACATATATTATTACCAGAGAAAATGGTAAAAACGAGAAATGAAGAGACCAAGCTAATGAAAAAGAACTCTTCTGTCACAATCTAAGGGTTACAAACTATCATCCATATGCTCAAAGTTTTCTTGTCTGAACTAAAAGTACTGGAGAGCGTTACTTCTGCTAAAAAAGTAAGATCTCCCTAAGCAACACTCCTAGGCATGTAACATCAAGCATGTAACATCTAAAGCAAATATAACTCTAGGTTGAAGTCATTTGCACGGGTCTAAAGCTGCAAATAACAGATAGATTCTAATAAGACCCTGATAGAATTTACGTATTATATTTGGAGCCCTAACACACAGAATAAAATCAACACATTAGAAATAGTTCAGAGAACAACGGCAATGCGAAATTAGAGATAGGGGACACTTTACGATTTTCTTTATAATTTTCTACCGTTTTGTCTCTATGGACACTGACAAATATCCATCTCCTATTGAGTCCGCACGATACTCAAAGTCTTCACCATTGAAGATGCTTCAATAACTGTAAGAAGTTACTATACTGGAATGTTATTTTCAAATATCAAATTGATGTTTAACTATATTCTGCAATGCTAAAGTGTAATCATTTAATTTAAAATTTAAAACAAATTGAGGCAGCATGCATTTTCACTACCGTCATCTGAGCAATTTGTAGTGTTGGGATGCCTGTGGAATGTCCGCTTTTTTATTTCATGTTATAAATGAAATTGATGTTGAAATGATTATACTGTTACCAAACGTTCTTAATGTTAACCAGTATTTAGCACTGCCCAAAATGAGATCAATGTTGCTAAGTGATTAACAACTTACTGAATTTACATACACTTGCTTACGGCTTTCTTCATTAAACACGTAAAAATATTATTTGACTGGTGTACGGGAAGCAAAGTACTATATTTAGTAACAAGTTTCCTGGGGAAGTAGGGAAAATAGAATAGATTTTTTTTCTTGGACAGAAAGTTTTCTCAACTGACTATATGTAATTAAATTTTTCATTTTTTCAAACTAGAATACCTTTGGTGAAATGCAAGTAGCTCTACTTACGCTGTTTTAACGCTGTATAGTAAACAAATTCAGGAAATGATGCATGTTTTCGATGTAAGAAAGGAAATGACTGGTGTCAAATTTATTTCCCTCTCAAGGCAATTATTTTATCTTTAGCTGTTGTTTTGTTTCTTACATTTTATTCTAGCATTAGTTTTATAAATTATTGATATGGCAATATGTTATAAGGTAAGTTTTTATAAAGATCTTATGATTTACTTTTGCCATTTCGTGCAGGTGTGTTGGTGCGTTTAAAAGGCGCCAATACGAAAGAACGATAATTAGCGCACCAATGTGACAAATATACGGCATTTGTTGTGTTGGCATGTTGACGCTCTTCTAACACGCTGACACACCAGAAAGAAATGGCAGAAATAGTCCACCATAGAAAACTGAACGCTAAATATATGAACTGTGAACTGTTCTTTAACTTAAACGATTTCGTATTCATATTTTATTTAAGGCACATTCCCGCACTAACTGCCAATGATAGATATGTAAACATAAATTACAAAAAAAAGAAGATAATGTACAAAGTGTTTCAATATTGTGTCGTTGCAGTTTGCGTAGACATTTTACATCAGATACCTTTGGAGAAGGAGATGGCCAACAATAAATAACTGGCAAGTTCACGAAGAATTGAATTACTCATACGTAAAATTTAGTATGACTGATATACATACATTATTTTCTCTTAGTTCAGTTGTTTTACATGTTATCTTTTTGTCTTGTTTGTTCTATGTACATATTTGGAGGTGTATCGTGGTAGAATGTTTGAATCCTTGTCCTAACAGTGTTAATCATTGCAACAATTGTCGCCCGGAAACTAAGGGATGGCAAAAATGCAACATCAACAATGGCTATTGTTCGAATATTTGCATGGATGGATACTATGGGTGCCGTTGTAATAAGAAATGTGGACATTGTGTGCCGGATAATATGGATCTGGTACGTATGTACGTCTTTCTTTTGAGACTGCACGACCCGGTGTGTCGGCGGTTACTATGGTGCTCGTTGTGACAAGAAATGCGGACATTGCCTACCGGACAATAAGAGCGTTGTCAAATGTGATCGTATTTTCGGAGATTGCGAGAGGACGTGTTCTAACAGTTATTCTAACACGATCCGCAGCAATTGCTTTAAACATATAGCGAAATCGCCTATACATGAATCTACGATAAAATATGGTTGGCTGTTACATTTCACCCCCTATGATTGTGACATAAGAGATTCTACTTCAGTTCCATTACATACGAATTATTTCATGGCCAAACGGTTGAAAACAGCATTTCAAAAACATAAATATGATAAAAGTCATACTGACTTATGTGTAGGACCGTAAAACACGTTCTGATCTCTTCGAGCGAATTCAATTAGCTCAATTAAGATTCAGTGGTGACGTCATAAATGTATGACATAAAGTATGACGTCATAATGATGTGACGTCATATAAAAGTTAAGCTCGTCACTCGTAATACAGGGTCAACTCGCCAAATTTGATGATTCTGTTCATAATTAGTTTGCGAGCTGTTAGATTACTAATTTATGAATACTTCTCCAAATTCTGATAAAAAAGAAACAAATATCTATACGTTCCATTGGCTATGCAACACTTTCTAACCATAGGGGGTAAATTGTAACAGCATATGACCCGAATGACGTATTACGCTGAAAATGTAGTACTGTAAGATGCGAATTATTTGCGTTGTTAGAATCGAAATAATAAATCTGTTCCAATAATTTTAGTCGTTTGGATGCGAATAATTAAATCACTCGTGCTACGCACTCGTGTTTAATTACTACGCATCCAAACTCCTGCCCATATTTTATTAACTGATAAAATATAGGAACAGATTTATTATTTCTTAATTATGGGCATCGTTGTGACAAGAAATGTGGACATTGTCTACAGGACAATGAGGGACTGGTTAAATGTACATTCCTGTTTGTTGAGTGTAAAACTGCTTGTGCTGGTGGCTACTATGGTATAGCGTGCGATAAAAAATGCGGACATTGTCTATCAAACAACGATGGCATAGTGCTCAGAGTGTGATATTTTAAGCGGACACTGCACAACCACTTGTATCGATGGCTTTTTCGGTAAAAAGTGTGATAAAAAATGCAATCATAACTGTATTGATCCTATAACAAACACAAACAAGTGTGATAAAGTTTCAGGGAATTGTCGTTATGGTTGTGTATCAGGATGGTACGGGGACATATGCGAAAAAACTTGTAACAATGCCTGTTTCAACAGGTCCTGCAACCAGTAATCAGGACGCTGTGATGCTGGATGTGTCCCTGGTTGGTTTGGCTACACATGCCTAAATTTATGTAGCAAAACGTGTTTTGGTAGGTCTTGTGTTCAACAAACAGGACAATGTGACAATGGAATGCGCTCATGGTTGGTATGGAAACACGTGCAATAACTCTTGCAGCAACACTTGTTTCATGACGTCATGCAATCAACAATCAGGACGCTGTGATGCTGGATGCGTTCCAGGTTGGTATGGCGATATGTGTGAAAACTCTTGCAGCAACACTTGTTTCATGACGTCATGTAATCAACAAGCGGGACGCTGTGATGATGGATGCGTTCCAGGTTGGTATGGCGACACGTGCAAAAAAAACGTGCAGTATCAGGTGTTCTAATATATTGTGTAGTCAAGAAACAGGATATTGTGATAGCGGATGTGCTTCCGGTTGGTATGGTAATACATGTGAAGAGACTTGCAGTAATACATGTTCCAACGTTTCATGTAATCAGATATCTGGGCTGTGTGACGTCGGATGCACTTCTGGTTGGCATGGTGACATATGCAACTATAAATGTAGCGAAAATTGTAAAGCCAGTATTTGTGATAGAGAAACGGCACAATGTTTGCAAGGATGTGAATCTGGATTTGATGGAAATTTCTGTAATAAGAGTAAATAACTATTAATTATTTTTATTCTATGCTTCTAAATGCTCCTTCTTCGTCTCTTTACTAATATTAATGTCAAATTTAGATGGCTATATATCTTTAACTTTTGAATATGGCGGGTGGGAGTATGTACCATTAACCAGTTTATAAATCCTAGTGTTGATTTGGCAATTGACCGTTCCCTATAAAGGTCTTGAATTTATAATGCATCATACACGAACAGGCTGATGTAAACACCTTTTTTTCAATCAATTGCAACGCTCAATCTTAGCAGTAACGTAAAAATATTGTATTATTTCAGCCGTGAAAACTGGCTTTGATTCCACTCTAGTCGGCTTAATTGGCTGTTTGTCTGGTGTCACATCATCGGTTATATTAGTACTAGTTGTCGTGCTAATAAGAAGGTAAGTACACAACAGGTCAAATAGCTGTGTTGTTTCCAGTAACCGGCTGACTGGAAGGAAACTGTGTAACAGGTCGACTAGTTTTCATGAAACTAAGTCCTTTTATCAGCCGCATGTGTGTAATGGCAGCAGTTTAAATAAATTGTCGTTTCATCTGAATCCATGGGACTGATTTTCGCGTTTACCATTAGGTTGTTGATAACCTCACTGAGCTTTGATAACCTAACTGAACTTTGATACCCTCACTGAACTTTGATAACCTTACTGAACATTGATAACCTTACCGAGTTTTGAAAACCTTATCGAGCATTGATAACCTTACAGAGCTTTGAAAACCTTATCGAGCATTGATAACCTTACCCAGCAATAACCTTACCCAGCATTGATAACCTTACCGAGCTTTGAAAACCTTATCGAGCTTTGATAACCTTATCGAGCATTGATAACCTTACCGATCTTTGATAACCTTATCGAGCATTGATAACCTTACCGATCTTTGATAACCTTACTGAGCATTGATAACCTTACCGGGCTTTTATAATCTTACCGAGCTTTGATAACCTTACCGAGCATTGATAACCTTACCGAGCATTGATAACCTTACCGGGCTTTTATAATCTTACCGAGCTTTGATACCCTCACTGAACTTTGATAACCTTACCGAGCATTGATAACCGTACCGAGCTTTGATAACCTTACCGAGCTTTGATGACCTTACCGAGCTTTGATAAATCTAAAAACTTGAAGTTAGCAATAACAAAGACAATTATTGTCTCTGTCAGAATTTATAAGACAATCTCCTTTTCTGATAGTTACGACAGATTTGCCAGGCGTCTCCTATTTTGGTAGGCCTAAAGCAATTTGAACAGTAGCCATAAAACGTAAGTGACACTATTATGGAGCCTGTACATAAGAACTAATTTACTAGTACGTTCATATCATGTCGAATTGATCTATTTCGTTTATTATTACATACTCATTAAAAACTTTGTTAAATTTCAATGGAACCTGAACGTCAATATTTTTCCATATTGACATTGAAATTTCATATCGGGTGTATGACGTCATTTGTGACGTCAATTTCATGTATGCCGTCGCGTTTAATTAAGAAATTTAATGATTTTTTTCTGTGTTCATGCGAAATGCACGACAGAATAGGATCGGCAAATCCATGAATCGCGCTAGCGAAATGAACGACAGAATAGGATCGGCAGATCCATGAATGCGCTAGCGATTCATGCTTAATTTGCCGATCCTATTCTGTCGTTCATTTCGCATGAACACCGAAAAAATAGTTTCATTTAATATATTTACATTATATTTCCTTTCCATTTGTAAACAAAATAATATTATAAATTGCAAATATTTTGTGGCATTTAACACTGAAATCAGCTTCCCGTCCATTCTGTTAAACACACGGAATAACTGCTACGTCATCTAAGGAACGTTCTGCATGACTATACGCGAACGTCGTCAAAACAGCAGTCGGTTATCCCTAAGCAGCGATGACGTAAATTTCGCGCCTTTCCTGTTGCTGTTTATACGAAATTAACGTCATAATTTTCAATGAAAAAGAGTAGGGCGAATGTAAATATTTAAGAAATGAAATGATTTTTTTCGGTGTTCATGCGAAATGAAGGACAGAATAGGATCGGTAAATCCATGAATCGCGCTAGCTATTCATTAGACTAGCCACTAGACTGATAAATATATATTTCTTCATTTTTCCTTTTTTTTTTGGCGAATTTAATTTCACAGAGACAAAAGCCAGTCTATTTTAGAGATTTTCACAGAGGAATGATGTTGAAATTATCATGGTGATATCGGACATAGAATATAGACTGGCTAAGTTCACTATATTTAATCACAAAAATGTAAAAAATGATATATCATAGTCTAAGAGCTAGTCTAGCGATTCATGTTTAATTTGCCGATCCTATTCTGTCGGTCATTTCGCATGAATATCGAAAAAAAATAGTTTCATTTCTTATGCTTACATTATATTTCCTTTCCATTTGTAAACTATATAATATTATGAATTGCATATAAATTGTAGCATTTAGCATTTAAAATCAGCTTCCCGGCCATTCTGTTCGCCAGACGGAACAAGTGCGACGTTATCTAAGGAACGTTCTCCCTGACTATACGCGGACGTCGTCAAAACAGCGGTCGGTTATCACTAAGCAGCGATGACGTAACTTTCGCGCCTTTCCTGTTGCTGTTCATTCGAAATGAACGTCAAAAGTAACAACGAAAAATTGTGCGAGTGTAAATATGTTCTTTAACGGCGATATTTCAATTTCACTCAGGCCTAAAAACAAATTTGTATCATTTATATAAAAAGTTCAAATGTAGATGCATAATAAAAAGACTATTAGATTCGCTTCGAGAAATATGCACTCCTGCATTCTTTCGCGATATAATAATGCTAAAGTCGCGCAATATTTCCGCTGCAGAACTCATGCATATTTCTTGATACAAATCTAATAACTTATAACTACCGCGGAGTCCGACGGACTAGTGTGAAAAGTAACAGAACCAACGAGATGTGATAATCGATCGACAGGTGTGATACCGATTTAAAAACAGCGAGTCGATAATAATACAAGATGACGTTTTAACGTATTTGTTATAACATGTGATAAATGGACATATACTGGATTATACAGAATTGGGCTTTCCTTAAACATACACAGATCTTTGCACCAAAAGAACAAAAACACAATATGCTTCATATATTGTATAATATGTAATGAGCACATGGGCACGATTAGCTTACATTGTTTCTTCTTCCAATAATATCATATCCATTACATTTACATATAAGAAAATACTGACATGAATCATATAACAACTTCAAATACCATTCAATTCATAAATATCAATTCAATGATTGAACATGCATAACATTCACTTCTCATGTCTATATATATATAAACATTTTTAAATAAAGTAACAAATAATTTCCAGTGAAATAGATTTAAAAAATAATCTGTTTGAAAGCATAGGTGCCCAAAGCTGAATGACCATACAAATCACAACAATCGGCACGATAACTTGCCTTACCAGCGTTACTAAGGCTACCAACAAAACAACCATCAAAACAAGATTTTGATTGGCCTGATACAACAAAGGATCTATACCTATTCGAGGAAAATATTTCCCTCCTAATTCGCATCGCCTAACCGACGGAAAATATATTTCAATTACTTTCTATATCCGTTCATGGCTGATATGGTACTTTGTGCAAGAAATCGTGTCAGCTTAGTCACTTAATAGAGTGGCATATAGGTGTTACATGATTCACTCAAAGGATCATGATTTCATGGCTGACAACCACATTATACTGAGAACAAATAAGTAAAAAAGGAAAGAAAAACAAACAAACATCACAACACTGTGATTCAATAGTTTACTTAATCAAACCGAGTATGCTATTATTTTGCTTGACTGCATTCTATTCTAAGGGTGCAAATGATCTTCTCATAGATTTTATTACATTGTAAATACATGTGAATTAATTATTTACATTATTAAATGAAAACAAGTGTTAAAAAATGATTAAACGATGCATCTTATTCGTGCATCAGTAGCTTGCAAGATAGATTCAAAAACATTGCAGGAATACCAAACTCATCAGTGACATTTAGGTTGAACGGGACAAACAGTTAAGGCGTTGAATAGTTTTATATTAGTACCAACAAGTTTAAAGAGCTGTAGTTACGTTAGCTTGGTATAAGGTCATGATTATCGTACGTATAGACAGTTTTTATATTTATACAAAGACAGTTCTGAATATCGAATATATTTTGTCAGGGTAGTACGCAGAGAGAAGCGCTGTGGCAACCTAGAAACATCTACGCAAGAAATGACTGAGCAGGTATACGATGAAATAGCCGATACTACTGGTAAGGGATTTCGTTACATCACATACTAGTGGGTAAAAATGTAGAAAAACGCATTCAGCGTCAATCTTAAATCGGATCTGCTGCCGTGGTAAAAATATTGTAAGAAGAGTCTAGTTAATATGCTATATACAATTGATTTTATTTTGTTGGGTTTAACGCCGAACCAGCTTTTATGGTGGAGGAAGACCCCAGGTGCCCTTACATATATTATTTCATCATGAGTGAGACTAGAACCAACATCGATGAGGGGCAAATGATTTGAAGTCCGCGACCTTAACCACTCGGCCACGGAGGCCACTAAAGGTTTAGATGGACAATTTACATAGATATTAACGGATTAACTTACACAAAAAAAGTCATGTGAAGTTATATTTCGCGAAAACAATTCCTTCTTTATTTTATAAACGATAAAACATCGAGACATTACTTTAGAACATTTCAATGATATAATACCTTTACAAGTAATTTTGTAGTCACTATAACGTCTTTCTACTAAAAATGAAGAACACATATTGAGAAGGTATATTAGATATAAGATAGTATTCGGTTTTGGAAAACATCTCACTCTGAAAAAAATGCTCCAAAGAAAATTGTTGTTAAGCAATTAAAGCTAAACATTTAGCCAGTACATAAAAATAAAAACTGGAAATGGACAATAGTTGTGGTCTAGATTAGATCCGGTCTGTATACAATCAGCAGTAAATCTAAACAAAAAATTAGCTGTCACATCATTATATGATTATATGACTCATTATACCTTATTCTATCAACAGCACGGAGCTATGTTTTAGACTACTTCTTATCTAGACCAGTTTCAACTTTAACCCTTATTCAACAATATATTGATTCATTTCCTTCTTTATTTCATATAAAGAATTCAACATGAAAATATCATTTTCACAATTTGGAACATTTCAATCATACAAAAACTGTACATTGTATTTAGGCAGTTAAAATAGCACGTCGTCTTTCTAACAAAATTACTGAGATGTTGTTTACATATAAGACAACTAATCAATTTAGAAAAACAACACCATCTAGAAATGCTCCAATGAAAACTGATTTGAGCAAGGTATGTAGACCATTACTAAATGTAGAACTAAAACCTGGAAATGGAAAAAATGACCGAGGTCTATATCTTTTTTCAGTACAATAAGTAATAAACTAAACCCAAAAGTTTAGCTGTCGTATAATACAATATTTTATCAACAACATGGAACTATGTTCAGGGATAATCTATATGTTTTAGTTAGTAGTCACTTCCTGTCCGGTGTAAACAGACCTAGACAGTGTTTAGGGGTATGGTGACCGGACCGACCTAGAGCTAAGAGGTTCGTTAACAAAAGTTATCCATTTTTCTTTTGCAAATTGTGGTCTCCAGGGACAGGTCATGTTCCAATTGTCTTAAAGCTATCATTAACTTCCTTTAGGACAATTTTAGCACTTAGACGTCAAAGCAATTTAAGACCTGTATCATTTTAGCGTGATACTGTAATTAAGAGGTTGAACTGTCTGGAAGTAAGGTCCCTTGAATACAAACGGCTTGACAAGTACGGTAGATGACATATTTTTGCAGATATATGATTTGATAAGACTTATTTTCATGTAAACCATTTAAATAGCAATACATTTATGGTGACCTTGTCACGAACTGTGTGTACTTGCTTTTAACTGCCGGGTTTTATGCTTGTAGCTACAACAACAGAAATATGTCTCGATGGTTTGTACTCAAACAACACTTCACTCGAAAATGCAGATACCCTTAATGCTGACAACTAGTCAAGGAAGTGTTATGAAATTAACGACATATATTCAAGTATTCCTCTCAGCACGGAAGCTAAAGAACAACATAAAAGTAAACCACAAAACGTCCCACCATCTAGCTCAGACATTACTGGAAATGATGCTGAAACTACTGATGTTGCTGAACCAGATTGTTTTAACACATCAAGACGATGTCTTGAAAATACAGATATTGGTAAGGTATCTAAATCTAAACACTTTTCCGAACTTTGCGAAGCTGATATGATTGACATAAAAAAGTCAAAGAACAAAGAAAACAAGAACACAGATATACATAAGGAGAAAGAAAACTCAGAAGATATAATTCAGGAAACAGACAGTTCTAAAATCGATGCAAACTTTTCAATAAAAAATGGCGATGATCAAGGAAAGAGTATTAAACAAGCACTGAAAACGGCTAAAGAAACTGAACTAGACATGCGATTGCAAACGACACAAACACCTGAAAACCAAATTGTGGCAGATTGACAGCCCTTATTACTTACACCGAATTGTTTGATGGACCTGATTACAAATGGCATCTTAAAAAGTAAACGTTTTGCGACCACTTGAATGTGGATAAATCAAAAGTGTTCCTTTGTTTGTTCGTTTTGTTCTGTGTTCGAGTGTGTGTGTGTGTTGGTGTGTGCGTGTGTGTGTGCGCGTGCATGCGTGCGTGTGTGTGTGTGTGTGTGTGTGCGTGTGCGTGTGCGTGTGCGTGTGTGTACGTCTACGTGCTGTGGGTTTCGTTTTGTGGAGGCTGCGTTTTTGGTACGTAGCATTCCCTGTTTGATATTTGTCTTTGTTTTTTATACTGGTAATCGATGAATTAGAGTAACTGATACAAAGATGGATGATTTAATAACTTGCAGTGATAAAATATCCATTATTAAATTACGAAAATATATGTAACATTAGATCCGTTGAAAAGTGATGAACAGCTAATATAACAAATTATCTGAATCTTTTTAGGGATAATATAAGTTTTCTTGTGTATTTACGTCTGCAGAAGACCTTGAGATATGTTCGAACGAAAATGCAAAAAAGTGTATTGTCGCTATTCTTGCATAAAAAGTCAAGACACGACGGCTAAATGTATTGATTTCCTATGTGATGACTTTGCGATTCCAGTACATTTTTAATCACCATTCTTTTGTTCTTGGAAACGGTAAACATGTTTTAAATGTCAATAACCGGGGCCCAGAAATCAACAACACTGCCAAAAGCATACATGTATTGAAGGTTTTCAAACGATTTCGTTATTTCTTCCTTTGATAAACATGACATTGGAATTTATCATTAAAAGTTTTATAAACGTTTTTTTTTTGTGTATTAACATCTGCAGAAACCTAAAGGATTATTGTAGATCGAGACCGAAGGTCGTAGACACCAACATAACCCAAAGGCGTCTGCAGACGTTATATTTTGTTGTACACAAAACAAACATGAATTGTCGCTATTCTTTCGTAAATATATCGTACGAAGACTGAATGTGTTGTTTTCATAAGTGATAACATGTTTTAAACATCAATAACTTGGGCGCACAAATAAAAAAAAACACCTCCAAAAGAATGTTTTCAAGATTTTGTAACAATTATTTTTATTTCTCGTTAGTTAAAACTTAGCATTAACAATACCTTTGAATATCATTTAAACAGTTCAGTACACAGGAACAATGTTTCAAGAATAATAATTTACATATGATTTGTTTTGAGTACGAACTATTTCAAACGTTTTGACATGCTTCCAAGATTTAAATAATTTCTATTAGATATTAAAAAAGAACATACTGACTGATTCCAAATTCCTAAATATTAGCAATCGCATAAGTGCGATTCAACACATTTGCAGATATCGACGAACTTTGTCCAAACGCCCAGTTCAAAAGACAGTTTATTTATTTATTTACTTTGTTGGGTTTAACGTTGCACCGACACAATATAGGTCATATGGCGACTTCCCAGCTTTGATGGTGGAAGAAGACCCCTGGTGCCCATTCGTGCATTATTTCGCCACGAGCGGGCACCTTGGTAGAACAACCGACCATCCGTAAGACAGCTGGATTGCTTCCGCACATGAAGAATTCAACGCCCCGAGTGAGGCTTGAACCCACATCGATGAGGGGCAAGTGATTTGAAGTCAACGACCATAACCGTTCGGCCGCGGAGGCCCCTTCGAAAGACAGTAAGCAGGGGTGTAAGTGGCATAAAAAAAAATTCGGCCCTGACACAGCATTTCAAAAATAGCAAAAATATCAGTAAAACCAAAAAATGTGATTGTTGCATATTAAAATCACAAAATCGGAATGGGCACATTGTTCTTCTTAGCAGCGAAGCTTCCAAAGAAGTTTCTTAGAACTTCAACAAGTAGTTATCGAGAAAAAAAAAACACGCACAAGATATGCAAATCTCCTCTTGGGAATAAAGCTTCCTATATATTTTCGCTGAATTTCGCTGAATTTCAGCGAGTTGTTCCTCAGGAATACTCCGGACGAGGCTGGCGCTATAGTTGATTAATGTTGAATCATCAAAAGTAAATAACTCAGTAAATATCATTAAATCATTAGGGCTGAACATGATGCTAATATGCGCATCTCCTAAGAGTAAAGAGCACAGCTTGCAATGAAGTATTGCTGAATTCCAGCCAGGGGTTTCAAGAAATACTGATGCTCTAGTATACTAATATTGAATGATTGAATGACAGCAACCAAAAAACTCTATGAAAATTCAACCAACTGGTAGTTACCAATCGCATCTCTTCTTTAGAGTGAAGCTTCCTATGATGTTTCGCCGAATTCTAGCAAGTGGTTGATGTGAAATACTCTCGACAAGGATGGCGTTACAGTATCCTTATTTTCAAAACAATAAATGGCATTAACTCAGCGAACAAGCAAATATCAGCGAATTGGTATTCTCCGCGAACTCGCCCTTGAAGAACCATTCTATGCCTACAAAAAAGCATTTAAATGCAATTGAATTATTGTCATGAAGCTGTTCAGTCGAAACTTTTTTTAGTTGTTTAGTGACAGTGACCTTGACCTTAGCTACCAAAAATGAACGAAGAAAAACAAACACAAAAACTACATATTTACCAGTTTTGGTTTGCTCTCCTTATTCCTGACGTTAGCTAAAGTTATCGTGAGAAAACCACTTTTCTATTTCTAGTAACGATGATCTTGACCGTGACCAAAGCAACCAAAAATACATTTAAAACCATGGCCTCCGTGCAAGCTTCCTAAATTCCACGTTTGGACGCAATACCACATTTCTTACTGAAGTTATTGATCGGGAAAAAAAATTCTATTTTTCGTAACAGCTACCTTGACCTTAAACTCAGTGACCAGAACGCATACTGTACGTCAGTTTCCAAATAAGCTATACATGTACTAAGCTTGGTCACTAAGCTTGATCACAATATTCCATAGCAAAAAGTGTACAAATAGCCATAAATCTCATTTTCGTCAGGTAATCTGTCTGAAACTTGAGGGCCACATTTCCCTAGAGCACCTAACAATTTTACCATGTATTACTGAAATCCATTAAACCATGTCTGAGATATGACTCCGATCGCACATAAATTGGACTGTTTGTGTATTATATGTATAAGGACAAAGGACAATAAATCTCGTTTTCCTCAAACAATCCAACTAAAGGAGGTAGCAGTTAATATTTCTACCAAGTTTTATCGAAATCCTACAAACCAGTTCTAAATTATGGCTCCATACGGACAAAAATGAAATAAAATCACAATATATGTACCATAAATAAAATTGTAAAGGGCCATAAATCTGGTCTTCGTCAATAAATCTAAAAGAAACTTGCAGGACTGCATTGCCCCTAAGCATTTACCATTTCTAAGATGTTTCATTGAAATCTTTTGACTATGTCTGCGATATGACTCCGGACAAAAATGGAATAAAACAATATATATACATATACAATTTATTTATTTATTTTGTTGGGTTTAACGTCGCACCGATACGATTTTAGGTCATATGGCGACTTTCCAGCTTTGATGGTGGAAGAAGACCCCAGGTGCCCATTCGTCATTATTTCAGCACGAGCGGGCACTTGGGTAGAACCACCGACCTTCCGTAACTCAGCTGTATAGCTTCCTCACATGAATAATTCAACGCACCGAGTGAGGCTCGAACCCACATCGATGAGGGGCAAGTGATTTGAAGTCATATACAAAGGCCTACAGATCTTGTCTTACACATGCAAAATGACCCAAACTTGCAGGGTGGCATTTCCCTACAGCAGTTAGCATTTCTACCATGTTTTAGTTAAATACTCAATAAAATGTCTTAAGATATTGTTTCGGACAGACGGACGGGCGGACAGACGGAAATATTGAAGGACGGACAGACAACGCCAAAAGCATCCTATCCATCCGCCTTCGGCTTGGAAGATCAACCAACCGGAACATAAAGATAATATGCACATCTGCTCTTGGGAGTGAAGCTTCCTGCATTCTAGCCAGTTATTACTGAGGAATACTCCGAACAAGTAATATTACTATAGTATTCTAATATTGAATAGTCAAATGGGAGCACCTCAGTGAAAAATCCACCAACCGATATAAGAAGATAATATGCACATGCTATCTTCGGAATGAAGCTTTCTATGACGTTTCGCTGAATTCTAGCCAGTGGTTAGTAAGGAATACTCTGGACAAGAAATGGTACTAGAGTATACTAGTATTGAATAATTGAAGGGCAATAACTCAATGTAAATCCGGCAAGAACATAAAGATATTATGTGCATGTCCTCTTGGGAATAGTGCTTCTTATGAAGCTTTGCTGAAGTCCGGCGAATAATTGCTGAGAAAAACTCTGAACAAAAATGGTACTATAGTATTCTTGTTTTGAGTATTCAAAGGACAATAATTAAGGGAAAAATCAAAATCATCCGACTGGAACAAAAAGACAACGGTGCGCATTTCCTACTGATAGGAAAGTTTCCTACGAATTGTCGCTGTATCCAGCCAGTGGCTCCTGAGAAATACAATACTGGCAGGACGGACGGACGGATGAAGCGGCGGCTAAGTGTTCCTCTTTAGAGAGCATAAAAACCGTATGTGAACAGCAAATGAATTGCCTTGAAAATACAGGATTTTTCTCAAGTTAATACCTGACAGGATCCAGTGAGAAAAGCAGTTTTCATGTAAAACGATTTCGTTTATAAACAATCCCGCCAGTGATCCGGACGGATATTCTGTCAAACGGAAAAACTGAATCTTTATATCGCTCTTCCGGGATAAAAATATGATGCAACATAGGTTTCAATGAACATGTATTGTGCATAGATGACGATCATAAAACATATTTTGAAACATTTCACCGTGTTTTAAAAAATGCATTTATACCTTGAATTGTCTTTAAATAAGAAGATTTGAAACAGTGAAACTGAAAGTAGTTTTAGCTTTTAAATTAGCATCTACCTATGAATCCCTGGTATCAATCGACGATTCTGTAATCATTCTGTCAAACGGTACCGGACCTGACAATTGACATTTGGGTTCCGACGAGAAATCAATAATCGATCAATCTTACTTGTACGGAACACTTCCCTGTGAAAAGATCCCTGCTATGAACTGCACATAGCGTACTTTGGTACCAAACTTATATTTTTTATCATAGGAAGTGATGATCCGATATAACATAGTCGTAATCTTGAGTATTAATTGTTCCCAGTGTCAGTGTCACTGTTGCAAATCTTTTTATTTTAAATGAATTGATGGTAAAATGCATTTTTTAAAACACGTTGAAATCTTGCAAATTGCGTTTTATTATCGTCATCTATGCTCAATACAGGTTAAAATGCTGAAGAATATTCGCTCAACTTAGGCAGGGGCGGAGGAGAGTCGGGTGGCTGGGGGTGGTCCTGACCCCAAGTGTCTGTGGCTTAATGTATATTCTAAGAGTTTGCTCATGATGATTGAAGCTGCTTTAGTAATACTTGCAATAATTTCATGTGCAGACGATCTAGTTATTCTGGTCTGTCTCGACGGATCGGTTCAGGATTGTTGGATAAAAGCATCAGAAAAGACCAAAGCCTTTGAATCCCATGAAAGCTTTTTTACCTGTCTCTCTGCGGGAGCAATTGCAAAGATGTAAGTTGTTTCCTTTCTGAGTAAGTGCTCGATGATGAACCAGTATAGTCACCTCAAAGAACTTTCAGTCTCAATTGTGTTAAGCATCAGTAAAACACAGATCGTTAGATACCTTTTACAAAAAGTTGACCTTGAATTAGGTTATCTTAAGACGTAGCGTTATCAGTAAATTTTCCGTATACCAGACCCAATTTTTATTGTAATTCATGCATATAAGTGTAGACACATCATCGTCTTCAGATGCAACAAATTTGTAAAGCTAGCCTTAAAATTGTAATTCTAGATTAGTTCCTTGGATACTGTTGTGGTAAAGGAAGTATGTATTAAGAAATCACTGTCATTTTAAATATAATCAACAAACAATAATAATCCAGTTTATATATATATTCTCATATTGTTCTAAAATAGAACAGTGAGTCATACAAAAGTCTAATATGCTTTTTACATGCATGGCTACCAGTAAACTTCTAAAACTAAACATAACACAGGAAAAAGATATATAAAGTTTCAAATTGCATGAAAAAGATATATAAAGTTTCAAATTGCTGTTTAAAATGAATTCACGCAAAATCAAAATCAAGCTTAACAATTTTCATTGTAAGTTTATATAATTCATTGAGAACAGTACACAAAAATATTGTAACAATATAAGTAACAACGATAAATTATCAAAAACTCGTAACGCAATGGTATGTTCAATGGTAAAAATATTCGTCCTACGAAAACAAATAACCCCTGAACTATTGCGAACAAACTGCATAATTTAATGCACACATGTAATCAGTTGGCTGATTGTGTTGATATTAACATATGCTATGTGTAAGTATATATTCCAGCCGATTACGTTGATTGAAAGAGCAGTGCAAAATAATTATTGAATTGGGTGTTCAATATTGTTACGTGTAAAAAGACCCATTCTTAATTTTCATTGCTTTTAAAACAAATGTTGATCCAGTTATATAACTCTTTCTTGTCGTTATAGACAGACCACATGACATGTGTATTGATGTAACAAAATGTTTCGAACAAAATCGGTAAAAGGTCGCCCCAGAGTGTTTACCATACACTCTAGCTTTGTTAAGCAAAACTTCACTAAAGGTTTATTGTATTATACAAATGTATGAGGCTATAAATGTATTATGACATTTAATGCCAATAAAGTTATGTTATGTTATGTTATGTTATGTTATGCTAATTATGTAAGTTTTGTTATGTTATGTTATGTTATGTTATGTTATTTTCTGTCAATTGTTTATGCGTATCATTGATGGTTCCATGTTCACCTCCGTATTAATACATCCATAAATTTATGTATTTTGCACTTGTAACATGTATGAATATTGTGTTCTGCTCATCCCTGGGGTAGAGGGTGTTGACGATAGCTTGCATTTCTACTACCGTCCAATCAAACCAAGCCTGCAACAGTTTCACTTTTGTCGTGTAGGGCGGCCTGTGTTTTTTTAAATACTTTTTAGTTCTATTATACGTGTACTGCCCTAAACGTGAAAACAATGGGCAGATTGAACAAACTGGAATTCTGATATGGGTGAGTCCCATTTTAGCATTTTGTACATTGCCTATATATGCAGTGCATGAATAACTTCAGGTTTTAGAAAAAAAGCAATCAAATCAACTACCTTACTTTTCATATAATTTATTACCTTAGCGCCAGCTGGCTTACGGAAGGTCGGTGGTTCTACCCAGGTGCCCGCTGAAATTATGCACGGAGGGGCACCTGGGGTCTTCCTCCACCATTAAAAGCTGGAAAGTCGCCATTTGACCTAAAATTGTGTCGGTGCGACGTTAAACTCAACAAAATAAATAAATATTACCTTAGCGAGTTAGCTTTGATGTTGTGCTTGATTCATTGTATACACGCAACTACATGTATAATTATATATTGGCACATATACGCACATACAACAATGTCTGAACATTATTTACCATGTCATTTGGCTCTTTTAAAATATTTAGAGATTTAGAGAACTGATAACGTAACTGACTTTGGTTTAATTTTTTACTGATATTATGAAAATTTGCGCGCGGATTTACGCTTTGCATGTTATCTACTATTCATATATTATTGCTTTTCAAATTAACTTCGTTTCAGTTTAAGATTGTCATTTCTGTTTCATTTTTTTACGTTTATTTTGAAGGTAATGTTATGCATATAAAATCACTGGGTAAGGTAAAGAGGAAAAATATTTTGCGAAAAAACCCCAACAACAACAACTACAAAAAAACCCCAAAAAACCCCCAAAAACATCAAAAATAAAACGGTCAAAATACGCCGCGTTTACGGTTCGAACCTTTAACCTTGTTGTAGTCTCCAGTATGAGATAACACCCCTTCCTACTACGCCGATGGCCTGTACATGATAAACTGTTAAAACTCCATGTTAAAAAGATTTAACTCATAATCAATTATTTCGCGTCCGAACTGTATGTGGATTTTTGAATGGTAAAATTCGAATGGGGTTTTATGGTGCAGTCTTTAAATTAAGAACTTTTTGTTGTTTTATACAAATTACTTTTTTCAGAAATCGTACAAAATTGCTGAAATTGTTTAAGTCAGAGAAACCTTTCGTAACTGTGGATTCAAGAAAAATAATGAATTCGACCCTTCGTGTCTCGCGCATCCACAGTTACGAGTGGTTTCTCCTGTACATAAATTGATAAACATTCTGCACTGGAATCATTACTGAAACGCCTACTTCTAAAATATTAGTTTAAATGTTAGTAAATTGATTGGAATATCATCAATAAGGGACCTTGTCGGTACTCAATGTTATGCAGATATTGTCATGTTTACTGAAGCCTTCAAGCATCGAAACACTTACACAGTACTTTGACTATGACACAATTTATGAACAGATTTGACCATTTTGATTTAGACTACGGTAAACAGTGATGCATTATCTGGTGATTTGTTTCACTGTGAATTTGTTTTAAATTGGGAAAGAGGATTAAAAATAGTGTTTTATAGACTATGTCACCTTTTACCTCAGACTGGAAGTATTCATTTATTTAGTTTGGAAGCACTTTCGCCAGCCTTTTGTTCTATGCTATAACTAATGAAATTAAGCATTTTATGTAATTTGACATATTAAAAACTCTCAAATAAATTAATGTAAGTTACCTTTAAAACAGGACGTCATTTTTTCAAAGACTATACTAAGCTGATAAAAAACATTTATTTTTACTTTCATATGCTTATATATGTACAATATGATGCAACACGAAGACACTATACGTAGACATAAGATATATAACCGTCATGTTTTAACTGATTACAATTGTGCATTAAATTGAAGCTTTCAAAGTTGGGCTACGATCAATTTAATTCGAAATATTTCATGGGTGTATTATGTTTGGGACGAAGCTGTAGTGAGTATCGTGACAAGAAAATACGGCTAATTCTTGAAACTGCTATGCTTCTTTCAAGAGGAAATAATAAACTGCTGTGAGCAATGATGTATTAAATCGCAGTTTCTTGTTGCTTTTCAAAACGATTTGTAGAAATAAAATGTAATGGAACTGGGTAAAATGTCTTTATGCACATACCTCACACAATGCCAAACGACCAGTTCCTTAAAGTAGGAAATATATATGTCAGGCAGCTCATATTATGAAATAAAACTGTAAAAACACACTTGTTTTCCAAGTTTTTTTTGATCTGGCATAGGATGTGTTGAATATTTTAAGTGACATTTGTTCCATATTGGTACAAAACACGCAATAAATCATCGCTATAAATTGGACTTAACTCCTCTAAGATATTATAACACAAAACACACACAACAAGTGAATGAAGTATTGCCATGCAGTACAAAGTCCCCTACTGGAAGGCACCTAATTATCTCTACTGCAGTATAACATAATGAACTGATATCTGTCAAGAATGTATAAACAATATTGTACTAAATATACAAAACACTTTGATTAAAATTTGTATATATAAAAACCTATAGTTGTTAATATAAAGCATTGTTTAGGCCGATCGTCAAAAAAGGTAACGTATAAGTTATTTATTGTTAAAAAAACAACAACTATATATGTCTACCAGGTAGAAACATGTCAAAATGCACGTACAAATTGGATGTAACATGCATGTTGTACCACAGAAAACTGATCTCGATTTTTCCCTACTACCTGTAATGAATAAGTAAAACAAAGGACATAATTCTAAAAAACAAGTGTGCCTCATGGTGGTGAACATTTGTGCCAAGTTACATCAAAATCCCTCCATGCATGAAGAAGAAATGTTCCAGACAAAGATATTCTTGTATCTGACCTTTGCCCTCTATGTGCGACCCTGTACTTCGACCTAGGGACCAGGATTTTGCGCATGATACTCCCGTCTCATGGTGAGCATTTGTGCCAAGTAATATTCAAATCCTGTTTTGCATGACAAAGTTATACACCGGACAGGAAAAATGTCCCACTGACATTTGGTCTCCAAGTGTGACCTTGATCTTTAAGCTAGGGTTCTGGTTGTTGTGCTTGACACGTCGTCTCATCATGGGAAACATTTATGCCAAGTAATATTAAAATCTTTTGATGGATGACAGAGTTCTGGACCGGACAGGAAAAAGCCCTGTTGACCTTTGACTTACTTTGAGCTAGGGGTCTGAAAGTTGTGTATGACACATCATCTTATTATGAGGTGCATTCGTGCCAAGTAATATTAAAATCCCTTCATGGATAGCAGAGTTATGGACCGGACAGGAACAAAAGCTCTGTTGACCTTTGACCTCCTATTGTGACCTTGACATTTGAGACAAGGATGACGGATTTCCACAAGAACCGTCGTGTTATCATGAAAAACATTTGTGCCAAGTGATATTAAAGTCCGTTAATGAATGACAGAGTAATGGACCGGACACTAAACAGACCCTGTTCAAGCCATGTTATCATTTGACTGCCAAGAGTGACCTTGACCTTTGAGCTAAGGTCTGAAAGTTGTGCATGACATATTGCCTTATTATGAGGTACATTTGTGCCAAGTTATATTAAAATCCTTAGATGAATGGCAGAGTTATGGACCGGACAGAAAAAAAGCCATGTTGAACTTTGACCTCCAATTGTAACATAGACCTTTAAGCTAGGGTCCGGGTTTTGCGCATGACACGTCGTCTCATCATAGGATACATTTGCGCCAAGTAAAGAGTTAAGGACTGGACACGAAATTGCAGACGAACGGAAGAACGGAAGGAATGATGGAATGACAGAATGACGGACGGACGGAAAAGCGCATTCCTATAGTCCCCGAAACTGGTTTTCAAGCCAAAAAAAAAAAAAAATAGGAGAAAAAAGAAAAAAAAACATAGGATGTAAAAAAGCAGAAATTGTTAGAGAAATGAAAATATGTAGAAGAGAGGGCTTTTGACATTTGGATGTAAGATTTTTGATAGAAAAATGAACAGTTTTTGATGGAATAAATATATAATTTTATAACGAAATAAAAATGGACTTGAAAAATTCCTTTAATTATTCATTTGAAATAGGTTTCCTTAGCCAGCTTGTTACCAAAACCAAATACAGATTTATCCTGCCTTCCAAACTGAAGACAAATAAGTTTATTAAATACAGACTACAAAATCATAACCAAAGTGGTAGATATATAGGAGAAAATATAAGACTCTTATATGATGTTATTAAAAGAACAATTCTCCTGGACTTCTTTTTTTGCAGACTTTGAAAAAGCTTTTGACAACCTTAACTACAACTTTATACAGAAAACATTAGACCTCTTTAATTTTGGTCCAACTCTAAAGACTCTAAAGAACTGGGTTAAATTGTTTTATAATTGTTTTATCAGATATGTTTTACATTAGACGAGGAGTTGGTCAAGGATGCCCTCTATCTCCTTATATTTTTATTTTGGTGATATAATTACTATTAATAGCCATTCGAGAAAATAGGAATATCAAAGGTATTTAAATGCTTGATATAGAAGTTAAAAATAGTATGTTTGCAGATGACGCTACTATACTACTCGACGGTTCTATGAAAGTTTCAACGAAATGATAAATGATCCCATATCTCAGGGCTTAAACTCAACTATGATAAATGTACAGAATTCATTTACTGTAAAAAAAATGAGAAGATAACATGGACTTCAGAAGAAGCAAAAACTTTAGGTAAAATTTTCCATTCAAATACACAGAAAAAAATATAACTGAAGTACTAATCAAGGATAAATCAATTCCACACCGATATACGGAAATGGAAATCAAAGCATTTAACAACAGTAGGAACTAAATGTCTTTTTCGGTTGTTATTTTACAACAGTGTAACCATTTCCTTGAAAATTTCTATGTTCATTTTGAATCTAATGACTTAATATGAACAATGCGGACTATCATTATCAGACTGCACAGATGTGCATGTAGACACAATTACAAAACAATCATACATTTTTTAATAACTATTGGGCTTAAAGTCACTTATTATAGCAGGGACGATCAGACTTTTAAGGAATACACATATAACTGATTACCGTGTTGCAGGTTAAATAGTCTGTAATAGCCAATTCACTTCAGCATGAATTATTTTGATTTTGCTGTAGAAAAGTAATAACTTTTACAGATTTACCGAAAGCTAAGTAATATTGTATTCGGCAATATAATAGATTCCTTTCTCAATAAATTTCCAAGTATCATAAATCATTGGAAAAGTCTTTTACTTCTTTGATTATCAAAAGCATTTATCAAAGTTCTATTATTCTATTTTACTTCTTTGTGGTGATTATAAATAACAAATATCCGAGCTTTGACTTCCCCTAAATTCTGAGTTTTTCAGTACAGCTGATTTATTTGTGAATTCCATTGATGTAAAATCTTCAATGAAAAATCCATCACCCAGTGATAAGAACTCTGTCTCGTATATAAAGCGTGCTTAGTTTATTGGTCAGCGGGCATATCGTCAGCTCAAGTAAATACTACACTAATCCTCTGCATTCAATTAAAGCGCACAGTAAAGCGTGGCAATTTTAGTTGTTCTGAGAACTTTTTTCTTTCGGCGAAGTGTGAAATCTATGGTGGTTATCAAAAAATCGATAAAGCCGAAATTCGCATAATTATACGTTATTGTGGTTCCACTGGATGGAATTGTCTGCGACAATCCGTCCAGAAACAATTCCAATAATGGAAAGTGGAAAGAAATAAGAAACAAAAGATTGAAAAAAAGTATCTGAGATGAATCTATTTAAATGTAACTTAAATGAAAAAGATGTTTTAAAATTAAAATTGGAAAATACATTCCTAAAAGATATCCTTATTTCATGGAGCAAAATAAATTTCAACAAAAATCCACAAAATAAAACAATGCAAATAATATGGAATAATTAGCTCATTAATAATAAATTAATAATAAATTTCCCTTTATGAATAAAGAAAAATATAATTTTTATTAAAGTCATCTACGACATGGAAACTAAACAATTGAAAACATTTGATATATTAAAAAACGAATATCATATACTTAACTCAGATTTTTTAAACTATTATAGATTATTTGCATCAATTCCAAAAAGATGGAAAATAAAATTAGGAACAATTGATATAAACGATACACCAGATGAAATAAACTTATATAAATTATTAGAAACAACAAAATCCTGTTACTTGAATAAAAACCTAACTAAAATTAAAAAAAGAGGATACGTTGCGAAAATCGTGAAGCACAGTGCATGTTTAGTGATTGACCCCTCTACAGTTAATTGCTACGCTTTCCTATTTGATGGTGCGTTGACTAATAAAGTGTAGAACTCCATGATGCTTTTCTCCTAAATCCTACATACAACGGACGGAGGGAGTTGAATTTTGTCTTACAGTTTTCTTAGTCGTGCCCTTAAAAGTTAGGCTCTTGTTGCTCTGACTTCAGACAAGTTGTTGAGTACATTTGTGTAATTGTACCTTAAATTTACCTTAATTTTATGTTTTGCTTTATTTATTTGTTACTTTTGCACTAATGTTAGAGCCTTTCTCAGCGGGGATTTATTTACATTGTGTTGTTTAACTTGTTGAATATAGGGCAAGTGTGAGGTTGGTATGCCCTAAACGCGTTTAAACCCAAAGTTTCCTTTATTTAGGTTACTGACCGTTCCAAGGCGGTGCCCCTATTTTCAACTGGTTGTTTTGTCTGTCTTGTATTGTCTGTTGCGTATGTTTTCTTGTAAATGTAAAATAAAGAAAATAGTACCAGAAATAACTAATTCAAACAAAATCTGATAAACAGATTAAAAGTAGAAAAATATACAGCGTTCCGTAACGATCGTCTTGATATTTTCAATAACGATTGGAAATGTTTCATCCCCTTACTTTAAACAACAAAATCTACATACCACGGTAGTGTTCTCTTTTCTTCCTTCCTTTCATGTTTTTGTTCTCTCAGTTTTACTAACCTATCGACATATCTTTATTTCTAACAACTACGTTTTCTTAAAATGGCCAAAAACTACTATATGTACATGTTAAAAATAGTACAAGATATTTGTTATATATTACTGAAATGTAATGTAAATGTATTGTGACAAATAGACGGGCCTTAAACGTGGTTCCAAAACAAAGTGGTTAGTGTTGTGATAACTGTGTTCAACATATCTGTACAATTATTCTCCTGCTATTGCTGACCACATCCTACCAATGAATCCCTTTGCCTTCCGCTTTCTGTCTTCTTCTTCGAGTCTGTGTATTTTTTCCTTCCGCTCTTTGTCTTCTTCTTCGAGATTTTCTAATTTTTCCTTCCGCTTTTTGTCTTCTTCTTCGAGATTTTCTAATTTTACCTTCCGCTTTTTGTCTTCTTCTTCGAGATAGTTTATTCGATTTAAAAGCTTTTCCAATCTCTCGTTGTCTTTATCGTTTTGTGCTTTCTGATCTGCTTGTATTTTCTTATGCTGATCCTCCAGCTCTTTCTTCTGTTTTTGAAGTTCCGCCTTGTATTTTTCATCCTGTTCTTTTGTTAATTTTTCTATCATCTGCTTGTTCTGCTGTTTCTCTTCTATAAGTATATTGAAAACAAAATAAAAGTTACAAGCAAGAATATAGAAGAAGCAATAGTCCCACAGGAAATATCACGTTAAAAGAAATCATACAGCAATCTGCATTAGAATGCTAACCCGTGCACACATGTTCACGGATAAAAGAGAAAAATATAACTCAGAGATAGATAAATTTGGTTACAACTCTTAATTTTTAAAACTCTTCTAGATTTTCCAGCTAGTAGATTTTTTTTTCAAGTAGAAACGTCAGTCTTTATGAATGAAATATAAACAAAATCATTAAGAATAAATCATAACAATCTTAATGTAACACTGGACCCATATTTGAAGAAAATCAGCATTGACAGTAAATACTCCAGAATCATGGCCTATCTGTAATAGCTAAATTATGTTTATCTTATTCTATAACAAACAATTAGGTACAGATTTAAATTGTTTCTACATTAGCTACAATACGTTAGGCTATAGAAAAAGAAGGAAATAGCAGACTTTTTTCAGTAGTGTTTATAATTATTTTTAATGCATTTTACGGATATAGATAAAATCGGCAAAAATACAGACAGAAATTATAAAGGACGGACTGTAAACACGCTTAGGTATGTCGGTCACACGAAGTAATGGTTTAGAACGAGCCTTGATTACGGGTTTCAGGATGACTTCTGTATTATTCACCATTATCGAAAACAAAAGTAGGTTGGTATTTCAAAGAATTAATATGACTGTTCAATATTTAACTTAGGTTTGATAATACAGTGTCTTTGGAAAGTGACAATAATGAAACAGATTATGTTAGATAGCAAAATAAACCTAAGGCCATTTTGTGTTTTTGATGTCAAGGCGACCACTTTTCCATGTCACGGCTTTATGTCGACATAGCACGTTGCTGTGACTTTGAAATAAACACTTTACCAATACACATACATTTTTGAATAACGCTTTACCACATAGACGAAACAGACCATTCAAATCAATATCTAAACTGTTAAAAATGAAATGCTACACACCTAAAATAAACCAGATTATTTCACAGGTTATTAGAATAAATCATATAAACAAAGTTTAACAACTGCCGAATCTTGGCAATACAAACATAAACACACTTATTCCATTAAATTTTAAAATAAATAATCAATCATCTTATGATCTAAAGCATCCAAAATCTTTCAAATCCACATAAGCCACCATCATATTTAACGTTTCAGTCATACCTGTTAATTTACTATATATAATTGCTATATATAGGACATTATATTTCTCAATGCTATAGAGGTACAGGTATGTCTAGTTAGCAAAAAGTATAGGATTGTACAGGCTGTCTCAGATTCAAATAAGAAGAAGGGTGAAAAGGCCAGGAAATGTTTTCAAAGACTCCTGTTTAAATCTATTGTCATGTAATTTCGCGACATCATGGCTGCTGTGATAGGTAAAACAGAACCTTTTAATCAAGAGAAAGAAACCCGGGCGTGTTACCATGAATGACTGCCCCATTCTATGTTTCTAATGAAATAATAACGGAAGGAATTTCAAAGTTCCTTGTTGGTTAGCACTCAGAGGTCTAAAATAATTATAAGAAGGTTGACAGATCTTTTGCCTCTTGATTTACAAACAACTGAAACGTTTGATGTGCTATACGAACCTTGTTAAATTATTATTAACCTAACCACTGGCTATTGCTGATATTCGATTTTAAAACCAGGACCAAATTGCGGAGGACAATATAAGGGACTTAAGTGCTGCAATGCATAAGCTAGCTAAACACCGCCTATTTGGGAATAGTTTAAACTATATGTTTAGAGGTAGGGTCGTGTGTGTTATGCACACTGAGCAGATCCGAACGAAATGACTTACTGAGAGGACCTTACGTACACCAAAGCGGTTGTAATCGCCATTGCCACGGAAACAGCAACAACATATGAGCATGAATTGAAGAGAAAAGATGTTATAAATGTAAATAAATTACGCTTTAACGGTAAACTTAACAAATCAAACACACTCAACAATAAGGATCACAGTCAATAACCAGACATGAAAAACTAACCTTCATCATATGCTATTGATACAAACGTACAAAATGGTTGTAAATTTAGAGTATTAAAGGTCATGGCTATGATAAAATAGGCATTTTTCAACATGGCTGCTTATCGAAATAAGTGGTGGGAAATATTGAAGTAGATAGTGAAGGTATTGATCAGTCCTATGAAGTATATTTGTACAATTTAAACAGTGACACGGGGTATTTTAGTTAATCCAAACGTACATAGGAAAGACATAACCATATGAGAAATAAAAAAACGAAGTCAGGTGTATTATGACCAAAAGAAATCTTGGCCTAAGGTAAACTGAGATACTAGAGCTATCACAAACGGTGATTAATATCAAAGATGCCGTTTTGAGACTAAAAAGTAAAATATTGTGGCAATGACCTTTGACTTTGGCCTTGGCATTTGACCTTCAAGTATGACCTTGGCCTTGCCGATGCACTCTGCATGTTGTCTTGATGTGGTTAACAAATAATGCTAGCT
The DNA here is from genome assembly GCF_021730395.1 of Mercenaria mercenaria. Classification (NCBI taxonomy): domain Eukaryota; kingdom Metazoa; phylum Mollusca; class Bivalvia; order Venerida; family Veneridae; genus Mercenaria; species Mercenaria mercenaria. The sequence goes on along the minus strand of NW_026458979.1, from coordinate 41,764 downwards.
TTACGAAAAATTTTCAGCGGGAGAAAAGAAAATATACAGAGCAGAAACAATTTATGCTAATTGATGTTTTACCTCCAAGAGTGACCTTGATCTAGCAACATTGGTGGTGCACTCTGTATGATATTAACAATTGATGATAATTTTATGAATTATATTCTAGTGGTTTAAAAGATAAGGAGTGAACAAAAATTTCAGTTCTCTGCGTTTTTAGCTCTAAGGGTGACCTTGACCTAAATCTAGTGGTCCGTGTTGTGCGGTATGCACGTTGTCTTTAATGAGGTAAATAATTGATGTTAGTTATATGAAAATCGTCTAAGCGGTTTAAACAATATGGAGCGGACATGAAGTTAATCTATTTGACCTTTGACCTCATAGTGTGACCTTGTCATCGGACATAGCTAATTTTATGAAAATCCCTGAGAAGTTTAGAAGTTATTCAGTGGACAGGAAGTTAAGCTCTTCAGCCTGTCAGCTCCTCATAAGTAGTAGCAACACATTTTTCTGTAATTTAACATACTTATGCATCCAATTGAAATCAGCTTTTATTGGCATTGAGAAAATCGTTTGATAAAAACTAAATTAAGTACGAGTACATCAATTACTTCTAGTACTTTAGAAATGCTTTTTGTATAGAATGTTGGTAGTTCGCATATACACCCAAGTACAACTTGTCTATACTATACTGTACATCTTTGCAGATGTAGAATATTTTTAATTAGCAGAATATCAAAGAAGGTATAATATAGTCGGGTATCAATATTTTTACGTTTACTGTTACTTTTTGATAAAAAAACGAATAAAAATTGTCTCGATTTTTAAATATTTAAGATATCCGATCCACAAATAGGTAAATTTCGATGCCTGGTGATTCAATGTTTTTTTAGTATTGTTTGAGAGTTGTGTCTGCTGAACAGGAATTAGTAAACAAAATGACTATAAATGATATGCACGAATCACTACAGACATATTTTTGACGGCGAAATGATAAATCATACACTATAATAACTGGATTTCTGTTGGAGAATCATTGAATATTATAAAGTCAAAAATAAAATTTCTATAACATATTTTGTAATATAATTCATATTTTCTTTTTCAGTAGTCAATACGCTCTCAAATGATACCAAAATTATATGAGCTTACCAGGCATCAATATTTGATATATTTTAATAGCACCTTATATAGAACTTGCTTATCTATTTGTGGATCGGATGCCTTAAAAGCAGTCAATTTACAACTTCTTTGCATTTCAGCGTTGAAATGTTCTATATCCTATTGCGTAAGACTACTGACTGATCCATCTTTTCGGTAACAAGCTAAATATAAGACATTCATAGGCTATTCATATTATATATCATTCTAAAGGACTTCAAAGGTGGTGATTACTTTTTTAAATTTTCAAAATAACAAAAACAAACCAAATAATAATAATAATAATAATAACAATATAAAACAGTTTTCAAGGCGTGTTTACCACTGGCGCCAGACCAGAAAGAAAATGCCTCTGTACATGTTAAACCCTACCCCTAGGTATTCTATAAGAACCATGGTCATGAACGGGAAAATATACTAACCCTTTTCAATCGTACATTTTCATCTTAAACGCGCAGTTCGGTGAATGTGTACCTAGTATATTGAACGAGCGATAATTTATCTTCTATCTATCTTCCGTTTAGGTCGAACCCCTCGCGAGGACGTAGACCTTGCACGCGTCAACCGACAAAAGAATATTAGTAAGAACGTGAACATAAAGAGGTTTAAAAACAAAGAAATAAGGTTGGTTAAAAACAGGTTAAAACATACAGCAGGTGGTTTATGGGGAGACATGTTCAATCTGGCTGACAGCCTGACTGAACTGCGGACCGGATAAGTTTACAACATCTGGCGGAAGAGCATTCCAGTGTATAATGGTACGGGGGTAGAAGGAGTATTTGTGGTAATCAGTTGAGGTTGGAATTGGCTGGAATGCTTGGGAGTGAGTGTGTCTATATGGTCTTGCGAGTGGTTTAATATCATTTGGGAGGGAAATGGCTACCTGGTTATGGAGAATGTTATGAAACGTAACAAGGCGCTGGTCTATGCGGCGAAGGTCAAGACGTCTCCAGTTTAGGGAGGTCAACATATCAGTGACACTGGATAGTCTAGAATAATCATGCATTGCCCACCGAGCAGCCCTGCGCTGTACCGACTCAAGCTGATCAATGCGATTACCTGTATACGGGGACCAAACTGTAGAACTGTACTCCAGCTGGGGCCTGACCAGTGTCTTGTATGCCGTTGATTTGAGCGCTTGCGAGTGGACGTTGATGTTACGTCTGAGGAAGCCAAGTGTCTGATTTGCTATTTTAGTGATATTGTCAATGTGGTTGTTAAAGGATAAGTCATTTGATATTGTAACGCCAAGGTATTTGGCAGATGGAACTGATTCAAGGATGGTGTTGTGAAGTATGTATTGAGTTGGAATGACTGTACTACGTTTTGTAATTTGGATGACCTGGCACTTGGATGGATTAAATTGCATGTCCCATTTCTGTTCCCATATTTCAAGCTGGTGTAGATCTTGTTGTAGTAGGCTAGAATGTGAGGCAACAGTTAGAGAGAGATATATGACAGTGTCATCAGCAAAGAGACGTACTTTAGAAAATTTAACAAACTCAGGGAAGATCATTGATATAGATTAGAAATAAGAGAGGTCCTAGAACCGAACCCTGGGGCACGCCGGATGAGACTGGTATGGAGCTGGAGTTGCAGCCATTGATAACTACGGATTGTGACCTATTGTCTAGAAAGCCTTTGATCCATTTTAAGTTATGGCCCCTTATACCATAATAATGGAGTTTGTACAATAGTTTTTCATGGTTGACCATGTCGAACGCTTTTGAAAAGTCAAGAAGTATGAGGTCAACTTGGCTTTTCAGGTTCACGGACCGAAGAATATCATCAATGAGCATAAGGAGTTGGGTTTGATATGACCTCTTTTCTCGGAAACCATGCTGAAGTTCATAGAACATATCAGACTTTGTGAAGTGTTTTGTGATACTAGAGGCAACTATGTGTTCCAGGGTTTTACACAGGATACAGGTAAGAGAGATTGGGCGGTAATTGGCTGGATCTGACCTTGAGCCTTTTTTGTAGACTGGTGCTACATTTGCCTTTTTCTATATTTCAGGGAGGATACTGGTTTGCAGGGATTTCTTGAATAATTTTGTAAGGATGGGGGATAGTTCTTTGCTGATGTTTTTAAGAACTATTGGTTTCATTTGGTCAGTCCCTGCAGCCTTATGTGGATCTAAGTTGTTTAGGAGTTTTTCTATGCCATTTGCAGAGATGTCAATGTCTGGCATGGGATCATGAGGGCTAAATGTCTCGTTGGGAATCTCTTTACCTGTATCTGCATTTTCCTGTACTTTCATTTCAGCCAGGGATTTAAGAGAGACAGGAGTTTTAGGAGTGAAGACAGACTGAAATTGTTCATTGAGTGCAGTGGCTTTGTCTTGATCTGATGTGTGCAGTTTGTTATTTTTCTTGAGTGAGTCAATGTCAGTGGAGTCTTGTTTTGCATGTTTGAGTAATGAGTAAAGTTTTTTGGTGTTTGGTTTATATTGTTGATGCTGATGTTCATGTTCTGTTGGAGTGTTGTTATGTTGAGAATGTCTTCAAGGTATTCTTGTTTCTTTCCTGCAGAGGTGTTTGAGTGCAAGGTAGTGTTTTTGTGTGTTTTGGTGTTGTCCTTTATGTATCTTTTGTATGCTTTATCCCGTTTCCTATATAGGCGTTTAAGGTTGACCTTGATCCAGGGAAGTTTATTTTTGGAAGATGACACTTTTGACGGGATGAAAGCTTTGACAACGTGCACCAGTCACATTGTCTCAACATTCCATATTGCCAAGATTATGTACATATTTCATGCTTTCATCAACGTTACAGTAAAAACTTGCGTGACCTTCCCTAATGAACATCCGGTCTAGAGGTCGCGACAGTGTGCACATATTAGGCGAAACGTAAACAAACAAAAACAGAATTTTTAAAAAATGTCACAATTTTACACTAAAACACGAAAAGATGAATGAAATTCATCTTGTATATGATTTTTAATTTGAAATCATACATTGGTCTACATCTGTTCTGTTTATTTGATTCATTTTGCACATTTATGCTGCATTTTCACATATTAGCGAACACGTGTAGTAAAATGACGATTGACATACATTTTCAAAACAGCCAATCAGAATGGTTTTGTAATCTAGAACGGAACTTCACCAGGGAAGGTCAAGAATGTTTTTTGTGTAACGTTGAAAAAACTATAAACTACGCGTTGATTTTGTAAGATAAGAAGTATTGAAGAAATGTGACCGGTTCACAATGGAAGATAAATTACCACTTGTTTGATATCCATAGTACACTTTTACAGAACTGCGTGTTTTAGGTGTGAAATGCGCGATTGAAACGGGTTAGTATATTTTCCCCTTCATGACCATGGTTCTTATAGAATACCTAGGGATAGGGTATAACATGTACAGAGGGATTTTCTTTCTGGTCTGGCGCCAGCGTCGTTATATTCAGCCATTTTGGAAACCAAACAGTTTTAAAATTTCAGTTTTGACTACTTCTTAATGGACTGTTATAAAACTTTCAGGGCATCCTTCTAAGCACCACAGCAACATTTCTAAGTACAACGTTTCGAAAGAAATATTTATCCAAGAATTTTACACAGGGAAAAGTAGATTTTGGTCATTAATTATGATATTTAAAAATAAGTTTAAAATTCTGCAAGATCCTTCTGTCACTCCTAGAGACCTATAGATGATGTATTAAGCCGCAACATTTCTATTAAAACAAGAAATTTAGATAGATCTGACTTACCTTGCTTTTGCTTTTCCGTCAAAGCATCATCTGTTCCAATAATTATGTTTTCGATATCTCTCTTTTGCTGCACAAACTCAAGCCATGACCCCAAGACCTAAAGTTTCAAATTTATATATTTTGTTTAAATGTTTTAATTCATAAATATGTGAGCTAAGTCTACAGAATAGACATACTATTACTGAAGAGCAATCATAGTCTTCTCGAAAAATCTATTCGCATATATGTAAAATAATTGATATCACATAACTGACTTAAAGACAGAAGTTCCCTACCGGTAAAAAAAAATACTTAATAATTTCTGTGTATTACTAAAAATCCTTCAATGCAATTAAAAGTAATAAAGCAGAAACAAATTTTTACTTGACCTTCAATAGTGACCTTGACTTTTGACCGATCATCATGTGTCATGTGCGCGATAAATAGTCTAATCATGGGCAACATTTCTATGTAGTACTAAAATCCTTCAATGCAATTGAGTAATGGAGCAGAAACAAATTTTTACTTTGCCTTCAATAGTGACCTTGATCTTTGACCGACTACCATGGGTCATGTGCAAGATGCATAGTCTAATCATGTGGAACATTTCTGTGTAGTACTAAAACATCCTTCAATACAATTAAAAGTAATGGAGCAGAAACAAAATCTTACTTGACCTTGAACAATGGCCTTGACTTTTAACCGACAACCATAGGTCATGCGTTGACACATTGTATCATCATTGGGGAACGTTTGTGTGTACCACTAAGATAATCCATCAATGCATTTAAAAGATATGGAGCAGAAACAATTTTTACTTGACCTTCAATAGTGACATTGACCTTTAACATACAAGCATAAGTTATGTACGTGCATAATTAACATATTACCCTCTTTACACGTACCAAGTTTTATGAACCTAGCTTGAATACTTGTTGAGTTATCGCAGGATTCAGATTTGCGGACGGACATACAGACAGAGGGCATCCCTATAGTCCCCTCCGGTGTTCCACCGGTAGGGGACTTAAATGTGCCGAGGACTGAACGAATAACGCAGTTCCATATTTAAAGTTTGGTCATTCTAACAGTAATATATAGTGAGTTATTGCTGGTGGTCTAATTAAATTCGTAAGTTAAGTCTGTAGGAGTAAAGCAATACAAAGACTAGAACTTTGCACATAAGTGGCTGAATAGCGAAATCTATGGAGTGTGTAAATGTTAAGATAATGCAGACTGGAGAAACATCACCCATTGTTCCCTACAGCTTTGAGTTTAAATGTAAAGACATTCAGTCAGTAGAACAGGTAACTGTCGATAAAGATTGGACGGTTGGTTGTAAAATCATGACTAGGAAGAACGCAATCCTATAATCCTATAGTCCCCGAAATTTGTTTCCATGCAACCAGATGGTCTCCAGACATACAAACCCAAATAGACCAAAAAAAAAAAAAAAAAAAAAAGCGATCAAAAGACGGACAGCGCGTTGGGGGTATGCCCGAACATTTATTTTCTCATACCCTTTGGTTAGATTTTCGTTCTTGTATCTTTTGTGGATACAGTGTGTTTGTAAGGTATTTAGTAGGTGTTTTCACTCATTTTTTCACTGATATGCAACATTCTTTTAACAAATTATGTTTCTTATTAAACCTGTTTAAAGAGCAACAAGAGCGGTGTTTGGCACTCGTAAACTAATTTAAACTGCCAACACAGACCATTCCAAAGGGGTGCGCTGATGTGTTTGTTCGTCATGTAAGTTTATGTTTGTTTGCTACTTCTGTGGTAGTTACTGTTGAATGTAGACATGTGCTCAGTCTATGTGAACATGTATACATTTGGATGTACCAATATTTCCATGTATAGGTGACTGCGTTTTTTAATGTGTCTTTTCTTGTCTGACTTGTCTTTTTTATGCTTTCGTTTTTTATATTATTTGTTAGGGATAGCATCTTCTTGTCTTCAACAAGGTTGAAACTTGAAATTGTACAGACCCTATCAATTAGAAATAATGTAAACGATTATAACATTGTCACAGCCTGAGAAAAAATGTAGCCATATTGGGACTCGAACTCGAGTTAGCGTTATACCGTTCCAATGCTCCGACTGAGCTACCAGGCCGCTCTCTCATTTACTCTCCGACTGTTTTAATAATGCTGTGGCATCGCTATTTGTTACAAGTTTGATTCAAGTATAATAGATTAGCCTAGAATTCTTGTTAAGCTTAAACGTATTGTATATAACTAACCTCATGCTCATCGAAATCATTAAGCGCATGAACGTATTCTTCCCTCATTCGCTCAATATCACGTTTGTAGTGTCTAAATCCTCCGGCCTTATTGTATGCGTTATTTTTGATGTTTGGTTCAAGAATAGCTTCATTTTTCTGTTTTATAGTGATTTCGCATAAATCATGTAACTTCTTGGTGTTCTCTTCCTTTTTTTCTTCCCAGATATTGTCCATTTTCATCTGAAATTTATCAAGTTATTCAGCGGACAAAAGACATTCGACAGACATAATCAATTTCAGAAATAAAGAAGTCACAGGCAACATTTGTAATGGTAGAAATATATTTTACCTTTTGGAAAAATATGACCCTTGACTACTCCAAATGAAAAATTATTTGCATAATGTGTAACTGACAAATCAATAGTTTTTAATATGGTATTTGTTGATTTCATGTGTCTGTCAGAGCTAACTTACTACAAGCGAAATCAAGATCAATGCTCTACACTTTCTCTCATTGCAATCTATCACTATTTTAAGAAACGTTAAAGTCTCTTTTAAAAAGGTGTTCAAAAAGGTGAATAAAAAGGGGGAAAATTTTATTCAAACAGTTTTAAGTTTCAATATCTCTTTTTGCTCCTTAGATATTTAAGGAAAACAGTTCGGGAGGGACAGGACAGGACAAGTGTTTTCTATATAGTTTGGTGGGGCCATTTAAAATACACACAGTATAAGTTGAATGCGTTTTAGTGTAGTAATACATCTCATCTCATTTTGCATACGCAATGCATAGCTCCATTCGATACTTGTGCAATAGAGTTCCGCTTACGCTGGTGCTTGGGTGCGTGAGAGATATTCCGCATTACATTACCTCTCATGAATAGACTCAGTCAAACCGAGTCTGCTATTATTCTGCTTGGTTGCATTCTATGCTTCCAAAGGATCTTATTTACAGATTCTATTAACTATCACAACAGCAATCTTTAAGTGCCGTGTGGCGGCTGTAAATGTTTCCTCGTACTTGGATTCAGTGTTGTTATATTTTCTGGTCCTATGGGATCATGACGTCCGTTCAATAGATATTTAATAGAGTTCCACTTAAGCCGGTGCTAGTGGGCGTGAGAGGTGTTGCTCATTTCATTACCTCTCATGAACAGACTAAATCAAACTCGAGTCTACTATTATTCTGCTTGGTTGCATTCTATGCTTCCGACGGATCCTTTTACAGATTTTATTAGCAATTTTCCAATATCATATATCATATTGCAACATATTTAAAAAATCTTTTTAAGACCGGATAATTTACTTACGAGATATTAGTTATACAAAAAGACTTGCTGGAAAACAAGTATGTATAGTGCCGAGGTCGTATCATAAATATCAATGAAATTTCTGTCAAAAACCAATATAATACCTATAAACACACAAAAGACATACACAATCACCAAATTATGTGAAACACAATAAAACAATATCAAGGTGGTATACATTTTGTATATATATATAACTGTGATTCCTCCTTATAGCCGTGATAATCTATCAAAAGCATCAACAATACCAGAAATTAAATCTAAATCATTCTTGCCAGCGGGCTTGAAACAAAAGAAAGTTATATTAAATAGAGGATAATTGTTGGTTTCGGTGTAATATCACGTTATAATTTCACCGAGTGGGCACCAAAAGTGATATTTTCACGAGTGGCGCAGCCACGAGTGAAAATAACAACTTTTGGTGTTCACGAGTGAAATTACCGTGATATTACATCGATACCAACAATTTTTCTGTTTATTTTATGTCTAAAACTCTACTTTTGTTGTGTTTATTTCAATAAAATGTCGAAATTTGCGGGAAACTTATTTCAGGAAGCATCGCAAAGATGACGTCATTTTAACGACGTCATCGTCATATTGTTTCCGGCTTTCAGTACGCTCGGTAAACTTTTTGACGTTAATCCGGGTATCAGATTTGATAATTTTCACTGAGTGGCCAGTGAGTTTATCAGGATATAATTCACCGTTATATTTCGATAAACCACCGAAAAACATAAAATAATTATGTTTATTTCATGAACTACTAATCATTATACGTACAAATGTTCAAAATATTGAATTTGACCATTTTAGATACTAGTATAGATCCTTCTTGAAAATAAATGCCCATAAAAAGAAAATAGAAGATTGAAAATGCGATCTTTATTTTCTGACAGCGTATAATTATGTACGTGGGTGAAATTGCGAGTTAACGGTTTTTATTTCTGAAAAAGAAGCTTACATTTCATTAACTGTTATCAGGTGAAAATTAAGTATCTTATATTGTATTTTGTAATTTGCACAATCCGGTTCGAAATCTACATACACCTGGTTAGGATAGTACCTGAAAAATGTCACATAATATGGTAGTTATCCTTTTTTAGTACTGTTATTTGAACTTCGTGATCAGAAAGTTTGTCACATAGTTCCTCGACCGCAAAAATAGTCAGCTAGTGGCTGTTGTTTTGATAACTTAACTTAATGAAATGGTTTTTATTTGGTAAGCTTAATGAAATACTTTGAGTAAATTAATATCACTTAATGATTGATTTACTTTACTTGTACCTGAACTTGTACCTCTTCATCGTTCATCGCAGTAATGTTAACAATAAAGTCATTCATTACACCAATCAAGTGACACATACCTTTGCTTCATTTTTACAGGTGTTCTTTCCATCATGTACAACTTTTGGGTTCAAGAAGTCCAATGCCTGTTGCTGAGCGTTTTTGTAAAGATCTCTCAATGTTGCTGTTGGTATTGGAAGCTTAACCGATTTAATCTGAGATTCAAATATTTCTAATGCTTCAGCAGCTACTCTAGCATTTTCTATTTTAGCCACGGCAGTAAAAGCATCGTCTACATCTGGTACTGCACCATGTTTAAGCGCTTCAACATACTGTGTCGTTAGAACTTCAAACACTGAAGAAAATGGAATGAAAATAGTCACTCGTCTAGGATCTCAGTTTATTGCACCCTTCTCAAGTTTTACTTGAACGTTACTCGGATATTTCATTTTCTTTCTACGAATTGCATATATTGTATTGGCCAATACTAACCAAAATATTAGATTGTAAGGGAAGGTATTAACTTTTGCTACCCGTTTTGGTAGCAAATTTGACTTAAATGAAGAAAAACTCACTAGCAATGATTTATTTTCTGTTCATTTGGGGGTCAATATACATTTCCGTTTCAAAATTTTCCTATATAGGCAAATGTCTCACTTTTTTCGCATAACCATATGGCATTCAGAAAGACATACAGTATTGTCTTTGCTAAAGGGACTTCTTTGGAGGAGTTACAGTGGTAAGTCATTGTAAACTGACCAATATTTGACATGAATAATCGATCCTTAATTCATAAATCTGAAACATAAACTTCTAATAACAAAGATTCATAATATAACTATTTTTTGTCTTGTGAGTTTAGCAGTCCTGGTCCAAAATACCTTGATGAATGAAACATATTTAATGGAAAGGTGAAGCTAATTCAAGTTTTTATGTTACCTCAATCTAAAATGTTATAATTATTAAAGTGTACTGCTTCTAAGCAAAGGAAAAGCATTCTTTCGAACTAAACTTCGAAACAGATATATTAAGACGTAAATACTATGTTTTATTCATGAAATATACAATAAAAATGCAACAATCTACATATATTTTTTTTCGAACCTGGTTTCAAGTTCTTTGTGAAAATGAAATTCTTTGATCAATATTGGAACATTCATAGACGATCAAAATGAGTTTTATGTTTATTCTCATCATGATCTTATTTATTGACCAATACACTATGTGTGTTTCAAGATTGCATCAGTCACAATCAAAACGAGCTTTTTATGTTCCCAGCTATTGTAATGTTTATGTTTCTGACACAAGGACTGATATACTATGTTTTGAAGTTTGTATCATTCTTTAGTAAGAATAATGGCGGACTCGGTATGATTTGGTCTATTCATGAGAAGTAATGTAAACTGCACCCCTCATCGACCTTCGGCCCCTACACCTACCATTTGCCTTAAATCCCTGTCGTCATTACTTTTATTCGTACAGAGTTTCTATTTATATATACAATAATACTAGACTTAATAAAAACGGGATTTTAGGAAATTATATATAAACAGAAGCCTTACAAAAACACGAACTTTTGTAAGTTTAATCACTTTCTGACTCTCCGTGGCCAAATGGTTAAGGTCTAAAGATGAAAAAAAATTGTCATGTAAAACAAGTGTGACTTGGATCTTGAAGCAAGCCATCCGGAACATGCGCTCTGCACGTCATCTTGGTGTGGTGAACATTTTTGTCAAGTTTCTTTAAAATCCTTCAAGCAGTTCAAGAGTTACAGAGCGGACACGAAACAAACAGATATGACTTTTGACCCATAATTGTGACCTTGACCTTGAAGCTAGTCATTCAGAACATGCTCTCTGCACATCGTCTCGATGTGGTGAAGATTTGTATCAAGTTCATTCAAGAGTTATAGAGCGGACACGAAATTGCTAAGGGACGGACAGACGGACATCCGGGTCATAACATAACAAGACCCTTCAGGCGTATAAAAACACAAAGATGAGAGTATATCGTTGAATAGATATGTACATACTTTTCCCGTTTACAGGTTTGCTCACAATGAGTTCCTTTGGATCTTTGCTGTAAATATACGACACAAAACGGACCGTGGCTTCTTGAAAACGCTTGGACAGTTGATCGAACTCGAGAGTTTCAAGGTTCTCTAGAATTTCATCGTCACCTGGAACTGGCATTGTGAAGCATTTTCGACTCGAAAAAAAATCTCGAATACACTCTCTTGGTTTGTTATAACTTTCATCCATCTCTTTCTGATGTTGTAAACAGTCTTTAAGATAGTCGTCCTCCGTCAGCTTTCCCTTTCCTTCTACATAAAGCCTAAGAGAGAAATCTCTTAGACAGAGGACGAATTCTGGAAGAATAGCTTTGAGAGCTTTATTTTTCTCATCACATCGATCCGCAAAACGTATGTTACTTGACATTTTGGTAACAAACCTGTGATACTGTCAAGGACATCAATACTTTTGTTTTATATTGGCAGAAAACAAATTGCTTATGAAGAAAACATTGCAGATGTAAATATCAATACATTGCTGACTTAAGTGTAATATGAAATTTAAAGAGCAATCAAAAACTGAGTTTGTCTGAATCAGTGTTCATTTTAAGGTTTTTATTAGTCAGTGTGTCCTTTGAAATTTAATATTTAAATATTTCAGGATAGTCGCCATTTTGAAAAATCTTTCTATGAATATTTCTTTCTAATAAACTTTAAGTCGGAAATAAATGATAAACCATCAAAATATGGTTAATGATGTAATATATATATACAGTAAAACCTCTCCAGAGCGGCCCTCTCTTAAGCAAAATCGGATTCCTCTCTTTAACAACATCATCAAAATGTTTTTAAGCTGGAATATACTATCAAATTTGCCTCTCCATAACAACAACCTCTACATGACAGTCAATATTTGTATCTCCCAAAGGGTGTTGCTCTACAGAGGTTGCACTGTATAGTGATAAGCTACAACTGGAATAAAAGTTTCCATAATAGCACTTTATAGACGATTTACAATGCGGTTGGTTGCCACGTACTTTCGAGGGATGTTTTGATTTTCATGCGCATTTTACGTGTGACAGAAAGGCCACTAAACGATAAGTAAACCTACATTAAATTATCATTATATTACGAATTGTATTGCCACTATAAAAAAGATCACACAATTTATTGTTAGGAGTTGCTCGGTTAAAAATACGTATTTAATAATCATATCTTACCTGAGGTTCCGCATTTTTTCTCAGGTCTAGAATCAACTCGCAAAATCAAGATTAAACTTGTTCCTAACATTTGAAAATGCAATATTTTCTTGAATTTTATCTGTCAAAATAAATTTTTCCAGCTTTAGTATTTATTTTTCTCGGACTCGGATGATATTTATTAATATTACATGAGATCTGTCTAGTAATCCGTGTTACAAATGTTTAGATAATACTGGAGGGGCAAAATAAGAAAGTCTTCTGCTTCTGTTCATGTATGAGTTCAAATTTGCAACTGTTTATCACGCAGCATTATACCCTTAGGCAAGATACGCTTGTGAATGTGTTTGCAAAATATTCGATGAAATATGGAAAGTGTAGGTTTTCAATCACAATCCAAAGGAAAACCTAAATCTAGACGAAGATACCTATTTACAGATTTTTACATTTACCACTTACCATGGAGGCCTCTAACGTAATCAAATACAGTGAAACCATGAAACCTGTACATAATACTTCTTGTGCGAAGAAAAAACTGCGGCTATTCGTAGATTCGTGAATTTTTTTGTTTGAGGTTTAAATATGATAATAAAACATTTGACACGTTAAATAATTCAAAATAATATCTTAAAATTAGCATGCAATGTGCGGTTCACTTTACTCATGGTCAAATATCTCAAAAATAAGCACAAGGATCTATACATTTTATTTCGCCACATTATAGGTCATATGTTTATTTACAACTGTGAGTTGTTTCATTAAAATTTACATTGTAGAATTTCTTTCCGCGAAAATGTCATGAAAGTTACGATTTTCCCACAGACCCCATCATGAAAACTTGCGAGGTCCAAATTTTTCAAATCAGTCTAGCAAAAAATCAAGCACACGACCCCTATCTGTTTTATTTGCTGAGTTATCCAAGTATATTCTTAAGTTTTGAAGAAGCAGTGTTTAGCAGTGTTTAGTCAAATTCAACACTACCTTGAGCCTTGCGGCATTAGATCGACGATTTATATGCCACAAAAGTATCTAAGCTGACAAACAGAAGCCCCTGGAACAAATCTCTTGAGTTAGAATCTATACTTAGTTTATATACTTAGTTTATGATTGTCGGCAATTTACACAAAAGTTTGTATTTTTTTCTATTATTTGAGTATCATGGGATAAAGACGCACACTTTTACCGTATGCCTACAACAGTGTTTCCACCACATTAAGGCGTAACATTTATTAACCGTTTACATCAAGCAATAAAAAACATACATTTTGTCGGCGCAGCACGATAATTTGATTTCATTGATAAACATTATCTGCCAATATCATTATAATGAATCGGTTCATTCAAACGAAAGTGATCTTACCTTTATAATATACAATACTTACAAAAATGGTGCAAAAATAATTTTATCATAAATGTGCCGTTACTGTTTATTGTGAGTATAACATAAAGGGATGAAATCAAATTCTGTTTCATCTATAGCAAATTAATATTCATGATTTATAATAAAAATATGAAAGCATCACTTTAGTCTGCATAATTCAATTTTAAAACTTTCTGCTTCTCAATATTGAGTAATGGTTCGGGTGTGATGTTTCAAAATATTACGGGGATGTAATAGAAAGGTAACACAGTTGTATAGTCGAGAGGAATCGAATAACTATTACCAGGTTAAACAGAAATGTTAAGCCTTGGATTAAATTGATGCAATTTATTGTTTCTATCATAAAACGGGTACATTTTTAAGGATACGTTAGCTTATTTACAGCATCCTGGTCAAATGCACCCTTCATGTTGTATACCAGAGTGTTGCAAAGCAAAACGGCTAAAGTGAAAATTCGGTTGTCGTGGTTGGGATCTCCCTGTTTAAAAGATACAACACACAAGTTTAATATATGATAATAAACGTTAATTACTTTAATACCATGTAAATAGCACTGCTAAATACAATACAGCTGTGTTCATAATTACTCGTTATTTCTTATGTACTATTCGTAAACATTAGCTGTTTTAACTTACCACTTTAAATTTTACAAGTCGTCTTTTCCACTGTAATATCTGTATTGTTTAAAGACCCACCAAAAAATAAGTGTATTCTTTTGTTTTGCCAGGTTGGTAATTATATCTGATTTGCATAAAAATGAGCTACAATTTGACAGTGGCATATTATAGGCAAAGAGAATGAATAGACTGTTTGAATATTTTATTGAATTATTGTATAATAATGCACAGTACTTAGTGTATTTAGTTAAGATTAGACTACAATTTGTTTCTACAGCGTAAGACGGTTGTTAATCGTATTTTTAAAGCTATACTGAAAAGGGATTGACTGATTAAGTTAGCAGACGCATTAATTCAGACAGCGCCGAAATTGCCCACCTGTCATCTTGTAGTATAGCTGTTTTATACTCTGTATTATCAGTTTGATTAGAATGAAGTTTACGTGGCAGAAAAATAAGTCGTTAAGCTTTGGCGGGTCATTAAGTATACTTTTTTGTCCAGTCATAATTCTTTACATATTTCATTGCAGGAACACAAAAGCCTCATACTAAATGTTATTCTAAAGGTATGTTTAAAAACATAATGATAGTTTATTTATTTCACAACTGAATCGAAAGAAATTTTCGTTAGATAAGCACCAATCACTGAAGCACATGGAAACGAATTTACAGAGCTAAATTATATTTAAATGTGATTGATTCCCCACACTGAAGCCCTGTTTGAAATTATTCTTGCATAAAAGAACCGTTTAAATTGGAATACAATAAATTCCCTTCAGGAGTGTCAAAACTATTGTATCCAATGCAAAATTAATATTAATAAAAACCTTTCACCCTAGTCCTAGATTGTCCGTATTAAAAGAAACATGTACGGTTCATAATCAAACATCCTATGAAGTCTGACCTATGCTTGCCTTAACATTCTTTAGTTATCTTGTACTTTTACCTGCCATTCTAACAAGCAGCACGATAACAGTTGTCTACATACCACGGACTTCCATGAAGTTTGATGGCAGAAGGCTCAAATATTCTTCAGATATTGATTAGCCACAAGACCAATAGGCATCGACCATTGACTTATTGTTTTGAGCTCCTGTATGGATGTACATTGTTCTCATTTTATGACAGTGGTCACATAGTTCTTGTAATAACTGACCAGAAACAAAACTGACCAACACACCAACTGGCCGACATGAGCAAATCAGTACTAGTGTACCCCTTTTCTTTGGAGGTTGGATACAAAACCTTTTTAACATCACCAAGACCTTCAGTGTCAAGCAAAACTAAGACGGTGTTCGGTTTTTCAGGATGAATACGACACCAGACCCATATGCCTTTTGTTTTCGACTCAATGGTATTACCAAGGGCGAACCCTGAAAAAGAGGGTTGTACTGTTTAAAATGTCAAATATCGTAAAACATTACCCTTATGTAATATCACAAAGAACACAAGGTACACTTACACACAATTGTTTACTTGTGTAACAATGTATATGTGTAACGTATTCATTTAGCTTGAGTGAAGCTCTCTTTGGGCCTCTAAACAAAGATCTGTTGCTCAAAATTTTAGAATATGACAAAGTTCGTAATATATCCTGTCAATTCGGTTATTGGACCTTTTCAATGTAACTGTACAATATAGTTTCACTTAAGCTGGTGTCGGTATGTTGGGGTGGAAGTAATGTAATTTAAACAGCTGTATTTTAACTTTTTTCATACCACTTATTAAATTCTAAAAAATGTAGACTTCAAGTTATTGGGTATCATGTACGGCGGTAATCTCGATTTCAAAAAAGCTGTTCTTTTATCCTGTTTGGTTTCGTATGAACTGTTATGTGGCACTACATTTCTTAAAATGCACTTTAACATGCAAATGATTTATTGATAGTAAGGGGCATATAGTAAAACAGAAATAAGTTATTGGTTAACCAAATATAAAGTTTACAATCTATGCCAAATGGTAAACATCTAAATAAAGCGTTTTACCAACAAGCCATTGATCCTATTGTAAATATATTAGTTTTAGTTTTAGGAAAGTTGGTATGTGCTAAATCTGAATGTTATGCATATACTTAAAATCACTTTTGGAATCGAATGTTAGAAGGTGTACAATGCAAAAAAAACAAGGATAAATATCAAACAGTGAATGCCACGTTCCAAAAACGCAGCCTCCAACCAAGATGGCAGGCATAATTGCCGCCAAGATGTACAAATTCTTTACAAATATTAATATTTTCTTGTAAGCCAAAGAACAATGTATAATAATAGTACATATAGCAGTGTGGTATGCAGTTACAGCATACCATTATTACAAGCATTAAGGATACAGTTTCTGGCGCTGTTACTTTGACTCGTTGTTCAAACATACGCCCATTAGATTGTGCAGAAACACACTCTTGTACACAATTACAATTAGATAAATCGTTGAAGGTTGTTGCATCATCTTATGACAATTATCTGACCGTCCATGGTAACGGTTGCTGAATGAACCTAGAAAAGGGCCTTCAAACCAAGCAAGCACGAGAATGGTTGTATACAAAAAAAAAGTAAATAGAAAAAGTGGAATAAGTCAAAAGTAAATAGATCTTATTTTTGCCAGTTTCTTGCGCATTTTCATGTAGAACGGGTGCTTAAATTACAATAAGCACTGCTAGAATGCATTTTGAATGATGTTCATGTTTTACTCCAACGATGATCGGAATCGAATGCAGGTGCAAAATAGGTGTCCAAGAGCAAAAATTCGTCACATTTAGGGTAGCAAACTACCGGTAAATGGTATTTCACCAAGAACTATTCAACCCGTTTTCCTTCTTGGATTTAAGAAAGAACGTTCATGAACTGTAACTGCAGGGAAAAGCTGTATTCTGTGAAGGTACATGCCAGCCCGCTTAGCTCAATAGGGAGTGCTCAGATCTACGGATCGCGGGGTCTTGAGTTCGATCCCATGGCGGGGCGTGTTCTCCGTGACGATTTGATAAAAAACATTGTGTCTTAATTCATTCGTTCACCACTTCTGATTCATGTTGGGAAGTTGGCAGTTACTTGGGAAGAACAGGTTTGTAATGGTACAGAATCCAGGAACACTGATTAGGTTAACTACACGCCGTTACATAACTGAAATACTGTTAAAAAACGGCGTTAAACCCAATACCAGCAAACAAATCTGTAAAGATACGTAAATAAGCTCTTAGCTGGTCGTCTGTTATATTAATGAATTAGTGACCTTTTATCTATAAGCGCCTAAATAGATCTTTTCAGAAAGCATCATAGCTTGTCTTGAGATTCATAAATATGTCGTTTCTTAATGATAGCAAAAGACGTTTGTGTGCAAAATAATCAAGAGGTTTATATCTATAGCTCTGGCGGCCTCTTACTGCGGTCAAGCAGAATCATTTTCGAGAAAATTCAAGGATGTTACAAAAAAAATAAAGTTTGGTGAAGACCCATCAGGCCATCTATGAGAAGTCATCTAAATGTTTTTCTTTTTAGTTCTGGCAGCTCCATTGGGCGGTCAAGCGGAACCGTCAGAAAATTAAGAATATTCTATCCGAGGATGTTACTGACGAATTTTGGTGGAGATCAATTATATTATACATGATGGTACATGAGCGAAGTCAGTTAATGCAGTGTTTAACTTAACTCTTCTGTCCAAGTAAAGTCGATCATAAACATTTAAAGAAGTTGAGAAAAGGTCCGTAATAGGAAGCAGCACATCAAATTTGTTAGAAAAAGAGTTGTTTGTGTGTTTTCCTATCTATAGATTTAGAAGCCCTTTAGTGCGATCAAGCGGAACCATTTGAATAAACTTGAAAAAAGCCCTAACAAATATGATACAGACAATAATTCGTGAATATTCATTAAGCAATCCATGAGAAGTCATTCATCTAAAAGAGATTTTCTATGTAAAGCTCAGGCGGCCCTCTAGTGCAGTCAAATGGAATAATTCTAACAGTTCAGAAAAGTCTATCTTAGGGGACCTCCTAGGTTGCTACAGGCAAAGATAAACGAAGATCAATCAAGCGCTGTTTCACAGAAAATCATTTTCGTGCTTATTTCGTATTACAGAGGGCAACAGAACTGAGTTTTGCGGGAATCCAGAAGAATTCAGTTAAAGAGGTTTTTCCCTATTTTCAGCTCTGTTGGCCCTAAACTTCACTCAAGTGAAGCGATTTGCAGAAATTTCAAGGGAGGACATATAAAGGATATACATACCGCGTTACGTGTAACTCTAACAATTTGTTTCAGGGGAGCAGATGTTTCAGGTACAGTTTCACATGCATGACGTTTAAAGTCGGATTATTCACCTGTTCTAAAAGCTCAGACACGGTGAGCAGAGTGAGCAGAAAAGTTTATCTGATATTGTTAGATCATTTTCTGTCTATAGTTTTAAACAATGTACTCACCTTCATTTGCTTGTGCTAACCTATTCATTAGATAAGACTTCCCCGTTCGGTAAAGTCCAACAACGGAAATTATAACCAATGGCCAGTCTATTCTTGATATTTGCCCCAGGACATCCTCTTCAATCGATAGAACATTCTTCGTCCCAGTGCTTATCAAACACATTGGCCTTTTGAAGACGTCCATTTCGTGATGTGACCAACCTCTGTAAGCATACTGCATAGGTTAATTGCTCTCTTCAAAGTAGAACAGTACAATACAGGCGAAACTATCTGATAATTCAAATAATATAATTGAAAAATATAATTGTTTGCCTTAATTCAAGATCAAGATGATCACTCAAGACCTTCGTGAAATACAAACGCTTACTACCATCTGGTAATAAATATTTCTTTCTAAGGGCTTTGAATTACAAACTAAATAAGTATGCAACCAACTGGACACAACACGTTAGGGTCCATGATGTCAAACTAGAGTGAAAGAGCTTTATTTCAAGTTCCGATACGACTTTTAAGAGTGTACCAGGCTATAGATGTGAAGAGCAAAGGCCTAAAACAGAAAATATAAAAATAATGATATTTCTCACGTGTTTTGTCGACATGATATCTCCTCTAACTTCGCCTGCAATTCACTTTCAAATTTTCGTCTGATGCTGTAAAAATATGTTGTTTTTTTCGTCATCATCTACATTTGTATAGCCTAAGATAACAGCAAACTAAGCTCTTGCAAAACAAAAAATTATAATAGTAACCAACGTTGCAAGCCTAAGAACACTTTTCACAAAACATATTGCATGCCAATACAACATCTTCTTCTAAGTAAGTGGGCATATATCATATAATTCATGAAGAACATGTGTAGTTTGAAAATGACTTGAAATCTATCTTTGGTTAATGCTTTCGAATTTGATAATCTGTATTTTAAAAAACCAATGTATTGAATTGCTAAGTAAAAAGTCGATAAAAATATAATGAAATATTTTATCATACTATTTACCAATATATACTGTTAAGTTATATTACTTGTGTTTGATTTGCATTCTGGAAGTCTACAAATGTTAATACGAGTAGCTTTTAATATCTATCAATACAAATCATTTTTAAACATAATTTCATTTTTAAATTAGTAAGAAAACTGATATAAAAACACATGCATTGTATTTTATCATAAGGCAGTGAAGTTATTTCATGTCCTAATAAAAAAATAGAAACTTCACTAGGGAGCCTGTGGTCTTGACCTTTGCACATGACACATAGCCTTGTAATTGTAAATATTTATACCAGACAAAAAACATCATAATTTTTTCATCATCAAAGGTGACATTAACCTTAAGTAGGGGTCGGAGTCTTACATGCAACAAATCATTTTGTTATGGTGATTGCTTGCATCAAGTTATTTGAATATCCATCCATGCAAAGTAATTTACTGACCAGACCAACAAAAACAAGAGGGCCAGAGTGGCCATACATCGCCCATCTTAGACAATGGTCAACAAAGATAACTGTGCATAAAATGTTAATAAGAACCTCTTAGATACAGTGGAGAGTAACGACCCAGTTTTAAACTCGACCAAGAAATTATCGATGCAAACATTATGAAAAGTTTCATGAAGATTGAACTTAAAATGTGGCCTCTTAGAGTATTCACAAGGTTTTAATTTGCTTTGTCCGAGTGACCTAGTTTTTTATCCCAGAAAACTAATTTTAGAAAATGACCGAGATATAATCAAGACAAACATTCTAACAAGTTCTCTTGATAATTGGACTTAAAATGTGGCTTCTATAGTGGGCACAAGGTTTTTCTTTGAATTGATTGGGTGACCTAGTTTTTGATTCTAGATGACCTAGTTTTGAACTCGACTGAGAAATTATCATTGGAAACATTATGACATGTTTTCACAACTATTTGACTTAAAATGTGTCCTCTATCATGTTCTCAAGGTTTTTCTTTGATTTGAGAAGGTGGCCTAGTTTTTTAGATGACCCAGTTTGAAACTCGACCGTGATATCATCAAAACAAACATTCTAACAATTTTCCTTGACAATGTGACTCACAATCGGCTTTTAGTGTGTTCATAAGGGATTTGATTTGACCGCGTGACCTAGTTTTTGACCAAGATAACCTAGTTTCAAACCCATCCAAGAAATCACCAAGCCAAACATCATGACCAAGTTTCAAGACAACCGGAATTAAAATGTGACCTCTAGAGTGTTCGAAATGTTTCTCTATGATTTGACTAAGTGACCTAGTTTTTGACCCTAGATGACCAAGTTTTGTACTCGACCGAGAAATTATCAATGAAAACAATATGACATATTTTCACAACTATTAAACTTAAAATGTGACCTCTAGCATATTCCCAAGGTTTTACTTTGATTTGAGACAGTGACCTAGTTTTTGACCCTATATGACCCATTTTGGATATCATCAAGACACACATTCTTACAAGTTTCCATGATAACTGGACTTAAAATGTTCTGCTCGACCCGGGGCTAGAGGGCGTGGACGGTAGCTTGCATTTTCACTGCCGTCCATGAACAGGCTCAATCAAACCGAGCCTACAACATTTTCATTTATGTCGTGTTGTAGAGATGGTACCTACCCAAATAAATCAAAGGGGGGCAACTCTGAATTGATCAATAAACTGAAGCCAACATTAAAGATTGGTCAAAAGTGAAAGAAAAATCAGATAGGTCCTTTTTCAAACAACTTATCAGGCAGACAAAATATGACCTACATTTGTTTAAATCCCTTTGTATTCAATATACAATATGCACGCTTTTCTCATGACTTACACTGACAGTTATTTTGTAAGTTGTAGTGAGGCCCTGATGGAAAGTTTAGTAATGCATGAAGATTATATAGAATAATGCATACATTCCTTTGAAGAAAATTAACGACATTAAGAAACGTTATTAAGTTTTGATCTTTTAGCCAAAGTTGTTTATTTATTGTTCTAAATGGTGTTACATTTGTTTACACAACATTTATATATCAAAATGTAAAATGTATATATCCAACAATGAGAAATAACAAAAAAAGTTAAATTGGTAACACAAAAATTCATTGTCGTCAAATATAATTACAATGTTTTAAGGTAGTGGTTATAATTACTACATGTTAAGGTAGCTGACAGGTAATGACTCTATGTAATGTATTTTAAGCAATTCTCAATTTAAACATTCTCTGGAGTGAACCAGCACGATCATTTGCTTTCCTTGAAAAACGAATAAATGCTGAAAAATCATATGGAGATTACTTTATTTGATGATTTTCGTTACATGTCAACTACCCTAAACAAACTAAAAGGTGTTTTATTTATTGTTGAAAACAAAGTAATCGGATAATTTCAGATATCAACATTAATTTAAAACTTATACTGTTTACACAACTTGAAAAAAAGGTTTTTGTTGGGGCCTCTCATTTACAAATATATCAACAATTATCACCTGAATTGAGTGCATTCATGAGTGGAAAATAGTGATGGTAAAATGGTGTAGGGGTTTGTTTACAATATAAAATCTTTAATAACTTCTTTAAGGTACATTTTTGGTATGGTTTTGGTAAGCTTATAATAAAGAGCATGTCATTCTCTTCCACTCAGCATTTTTTCAAGTGTTTTAGACTCTTGGCTAGTCTTGGAATTTGACTTTATTAAAAAGACAAAAGGAAGTTCAATATAGGCCCTTTCAAAATGTTGAAAGTAGAGTAAACTTACCTTATACTCTATTGAATTTATTTAGCTGTGGGAGCTTTTGATATAGACTATAATTGGGGAAGTCCTAAAATCTTTGAAAAACGGTCAATACAAGAGTTGTTCATTTTGCTTCAGATATTTTGAGAAAGTCATTTTTTAGGTATCAAATATTTCTATTTTTGACATGGAGAAGAGGAAAACCATAAATATATTTAGAAAACTGGTGCACTTAGCTGTCATTTCACTCTAAAAAAAACTATAAAGATGAATTTGAATTTTTTAGTTACCATCTCTACGTGTTGGGCGACCTGTAGTTTTCCACTTTTTGTTTTACTGTGTTCACAAGGTTTTCGTTTGTTTGACCGGGTGACCTAGTTTTTGATGCTAGATAACTAAGTTTCGAATTCATCCAAGACATCATCATGGCAAACATTATGACCAAGTTAAATTACAACCGGACTTAAAATATAACCTCTAGAGTGTTAACAAGGTTTTTCTTTGATTTTACCTGGTGACCTAGTTTTTGATCTCAGATGTCAAAGTTTCAAACTCGACCGAAATATTATCAAGACAAGCATTCTTACAAGTTCCCATGACAATTGGACTTAAAATGCGGTTTCTAGCGTGTTGTTAACGTTTTCATTAATTTGACCAGGTGACCTAGTTTTTGACCCCAGATAACCCAAATTCGAATCTGGCCTAGACATTACCAAGACAAATATTCTAACTAAGTTTCATGTAGATACATTAGATAATGTGGCCTCTAGAGTGTTCACAATGTAAAATGTTGACGACAGAAGACAGACACCGGACAAATATTGATGACAATAGCTCACCTTTAAGCACTCTGTGCTCAGGTGAGCTAAAAAGGCAGCCCCTATTGCATACACAAGGTTTTTATTTGATTCGACCGGGTGACCTAGTTTTTGACCCCAGATGACATATATTCGAACTTGACCTAGATTTTATCAAGACAAATATTCTGATCAAATTTCATGTAGATCTAGTGTAAAATGCAGCCCCTATTGCATACACGATGTGTTTCTTTGATTTTAACCCCAGATGACACAGTTTCGAACTCATCCACGAAATCATCAAGCCAAACATTATGACAATCGGCCATAAAATGTGACCTCTAGAGTGTTCACAATGCTTTTCTTTAGTTTGACCAGGTGGTCTAGTTGATGACAATAGTTCACCTTTGAGCACTTCATGCTCAGATGAGCTATTAACATCTTATCTTTGACCTCAAAGTGTGACCTTGACCGTCCAGACAGGGTCTTGGATCTTGCACGTGACACATTGTCTTATTATTGAGAACATTTATGTCAAGTGATTTTTAAATCTCTTGATGAATGGTATAGTTATGAACCGGACATAAAACTGATACTAGAAACCTTAACCTCCGAGTGTAACCTTGATCTTAGAGCTATGAAAATTTGATCTTGCGCAAGACACTTTGTCCCATAATGGGGAAAATCTGTGTCAAGTTATTTAAAAAAAATCATCTTGGATGGCAGAGTTATGGACCGGACAATGAACAGCCCATGGTAACCTTTACCTATAAGTCTGACTTTGACCTCGGAGCTAGGGGACAGGGTCTTGTGTATGACATATTGTCTTATTATGGGAAACATTTGTGCAAAGTTATTCCAAAATCCCTTCATCTTCATGGATGATAGAGCTATGGACAGGACACGAAATGTTATGGAGGGACGATGAACGGAAGGATGCAACTCATTTCTATGTCCCATTTTTTCTTCGAAAAAGGCGGTGGAAAAATACTTTGGAAACCGTACAACAGCTGGTCAGGTAAATTCCATTATGTCTCATATATATGAGTAATTTAAAAAGTATATGGCATGCAGTTATCAACACTTGAATTCTAAATCCAAATTTGTTGAATACGATATACTCCAAAGAATTCACGACAACGTTGCAAAGATGACATCAGAACATTAAACATGCTGCATTACCCTTAAATCCGAGATGTTGAAATTTCATACTTATTGTTATAAATTCCCTTTGATGATAAGTATAAGCTTTGAAATGAATGTTATCGAAACTTTCCAACATTTAACAGCCATGTTACTGGTGATTAGGCAGGACGGAATATAATGTTTTGAGACTTGATTCGATAAAGTATACATGTTATAACCTGCTTGATTGATTTGCAACGCGTAAGGCAAAATCGACGTTGTTTGAACATATCGACGGCAAGTGATTATGTATTTTAATATGAGTTATATCTCTCTTTCCACACATTCAAGAATAGAATGTACTCTCGAACCCGTAAGATGCTACGTTAAATTTAGAATGTGACTTTACGTTTACCAGCTGCAGTGTTTCTGCCTGTTGTCTTCAATGTTACTGACTTTGCAAGTAAGTCTTCCTTTAAACATCTTCAATCTAAACACTTGAAAACGGTTGAAAACAATTTATCTAATGGCAATACTCCACGCCTTTAACCTTTTTAGTTACAACATATATGTAATAGGAACCGCCATTTTTCTTCAATATTTCTGTGCATAAAATTCATTTACAAAGTCCTTAATTATTTATACCGTTTTATGTCAAAAACATAAACTTAAAAGCCTTTGTTGGCATTCTTTCTGCTTGTTATAACACGATTAGAAATCGTAGATATTGGTATAAAATCTTTGAAACTTGGCGGTCTGTTATGCTTTCAGGTCTTCCTTGTATTAACGTTTATCTGCGATATTAACATTGCGTAGCTCTGACATTGCCAGTTTTTTTCACTTTCGGTGAACTATAAACAAATTTTGGTTTTTTATATCAATATAACACTGAATATATGTGCACAGATGCATATAGAAGGTGTAACAATGGGGTATCTTAAATTGAAAACATTTCTTAAGCAGTGATTTCGATTTAGCTTTTATAAAGAAAAAAAAAACTACAGAAATGTAAATTCCGATTATAATTATGGCTTTTGTCAAGTACTTAACCCGTAATGATGGATAAAAGATAATATTCCTTTTTTGTTAATTTTTAATATTCTGCCAAATATATTTACAAATGCCTTTTTTTTTACCTTTCCGTCGTTTGTATAATTTGTTTGTATAGTCAAATTTTCCAGAAAACTAGATTATGATTTCATACAAGTTCCGAAATAATTTAGTACCTTGTAACAATTCTATGGCATTGTCCAATTTGGAATGACCTCAATAGTTTAGTAGTTACCTTTCCTGGCTTGTTCTAGTGTCCGTCTTAGGAATACCGCTGCCTGGATGCTGTTCGGTCCTGAAGGTGACAGAAACAAACAAAGGTAAAGGAACAGTACCAGTCCGTATCTATATTTGAACAATCAATAAAAAGCAACACTATTGGTATAGACTGTCAACAAAACTATGCAATTATTATTATTATTTCTAACCAATAATGACATCCTGTTCTGTCGGAGAAGATGATACCGATTTGTGCCACTAAGTATTATGTTAACTGTCAAGTTATTGTTCTTCCTTTCGTGTCTTTATTTTTACATTTAGTGATATCGCATTTAACAGAAAAGCAGGATTTCAATACCACGAGTAGCAACAAATTCGAAATCATGACGCCAGTTCGTGAACGCTTTATACAGATTATGCAAATTTGCTGTTAAAACCTTCTTTAAAAATATCGAATAAGAATTTAGAGGCTTAGTTAAAGGTATACAGTCCAGAAGCCTGGGTAGCGTTTCGTCTTTTTCCTACAATTATACACAAGATCAATAATTCAGTATAAAACAACAGAAAACTACTCGCGAAATCCTATGCAAATGAACAAACTACAGTTTTCATAAAATTTCAGTGTATATTTCATTTTTGTTATAAAATAAAATTATTGAGATATCTAACAATTTTTAAGTAAAGCACTGTTCAACAGATTATTTTGTTTTGAAAAGAATATCAGAATCCTGTATACATTAGACAAAATATGTTTGTTATTCGCCACTTCACACCACTGAAATGTGTTGATCTTTTGTTCAAAGTATCATCATAATTTAATAATCTCTGAAAGTTTTGTAAGTTATCTCCAGTTTCGTAGTTTACCTTCAAAAAGTAACTGATAACAATTTACGTAATTGTACAGTGTATTATTTTTTTTAACGTTTTCTTCCGCCCGCCTGTGCGTTCGTCTGATTCTGAAATACCTTCCACAAAGTTCATAACATATGAGTAGAATGTTTATAATCTTATGTTTTACTTAATATGATCTGGTATTTTTTCACTAATGTTATAGACTTTCTCAGCGGGGAATGATTTTATTACATTGTGTTGTCTAACTTGTTGAAAATAGGGTAAGTGCATGCCCTAAACGCGTTTAAACCCCCAGATTCCTTTATATAGGTTACTGACCGTTCCAAGGCGGTTCCCCTATTTTCAACTTGTTTTCTATCTGTCTTGTATTTTGTGTTGCGTATGTTGTTTTGTTTGTTGTTAGCGTTTCTTTCTTCTTTCTCCTCACTTCCCCTATCGCCCCCATCCTTTCCGCTTGTATTTGCGCTCCCTTGCTTTGGCATCCCCTCCCCTTTACTGTGAGTAGGGTTTCGTGCCCACCTTAATTTTGGCTGCCGGAATCCTAAGGCGGTGCCCGATTGTTGTTTTTTCCTGCTTATGTGTGTGCGTTTGTGTGCTTGTGCGTCTGTGTGTCTTGGGCGGTGCCCTACAGTGTTGTTATATCTTACTTGTCTGTTTATCTATGTAAGTTAGTTTTGTGTGTGAGTGTGTGTGTGTGCGTGCTGTGCGTTAGTGTGTGTTTTTTTTTTGTCTTTTGTACACGAGTGTCTGCGTTGCGGTGGTTTACGTTGTAGAGCAACTGTGATTAAGGAACGTAGCATTCCCATTTGAATATTCATCCTTGTTCCACTTCCCCTTCAACCACCCCCTCCCACTTTCTACCCCCTACCCTTACTCACCCTTTTTCTATATTTTGCATAAAATTTAAATATACTTGTTGGTTTTTTGAAGCAACCCGTCTATAATATTTTTCCATTACAGCTTGTTTTTGTTATGGGCCTAATTTGCAAATGCGTGGCTCTGAGACTGTGTTTGTGGTGCTCTGTGCTTCCGAGAAATCTACCCTTACCTACTATCTTTTATCTCCTGAAGTCGATGTCAAATAATAACTGTCTATAGTCACACAACTGGCTTGAATATGAATTTGTACAAACCTCTTTTCTTCTGATGTCGATGGGGTATCTCTCTCTTCATTCGGCATGTGAGGAGAATCAGATCTTGATTAAAAAAAAAAAAAAGAATAATAAATAAGGCTACACCATCTGTCCGAAAAATGCTATATATATTTCATTAAATGAACAATTAAAAACCATGAAATATCGGTAGGTAAAACATATGCGCCAATCATGACAATAATTGATGTATATAGAGCATTACAACATTAAGTTATTTAACTCTATAGCTCCTTCTCTTTTAGTAGTTTTGAGTAATGACATTTCAAATTCGAAGACGGCGAATATTGGAACGCGAATATTTGTATAAACCTCTTTTCTTCTGATGAAGATGAGGTATCTGTCTGTTTATACGGCATGTGAGGAGACTCAGATCTTGATTTGAAAAACAAGAATAATAAATAAGGCTACACCATCTTTCCAAAAAATGCTATATATATTTCATTAAATGAACAATTAAAAACAATGAAACATCGGTAGGTAAAAATGACAGTAACTGATGTATATAGAGCATTACAACATTAAGTTATGTAACTCTATAGCTCTTTCTCTTTTAGTAGTTTTGAGTAATGATAATTCATATTCGAAGGCGGTGAATATTGGAATGCAACGAGTAATGTCTATAGAGTGAAAAATTTACCATGTGTTTGACGTCATCAGTCAAATGTGTATAATAGCCTCTGCTTCTTCCAAATAATCACTTCTGTGTTTTATCTTTATTACGGCAATGTAAGTAACTAAATAACAAAATAGTGAAATATATTCTTTTATCCTACCTTCTTGTGAAAAAAAGGGCAAAATCTAGGGATATAATAAATTTTGCTTTATTAGGTCAGTGACTGAATAAACTTTTGCCGGACTTTTTTGTACTTTTTTCTTAACGACGCCATCTTTCTTTTTGTATTTTTAGATCAACCACTAAAGACATATTTATGCAACGATTAAGTTTCAGTAATTTTCATAAAGGGGTTTTATTAGCTACATGAGACCAACAATGAATATTTGCAATTACCGCAAGAAGTTTTTTATAACGGAATCTCTCAAGGAAACGGAAGAGCGTCTACAAACGATATTTTAATTTCTTCACTTAAATCAAGGAATATTGCATTTAGAAAGGAATGCTACAAAGTCTACACCAATCTCCTTCATGGAGACGCTAACTTGTATACAGCCGTTACAAGACAGGAGACATGCATAGGTCCTGCTTCAAGTTCAGGTTTTTTTCAAGACCATCCCATGAAAGCCAAGTTGGATGGCTACCCAAAAAGTAGGCTCAAGCGTAACAGCTTCGATCACGAGGCAAAGGAACTCGATCGAGAGTTCGAAACTGATCTGAAAATACCAACGATTCCCTTAGGTAGAGAAGACATTATAAACCCTTTAAGGAATGATCTGTCTTCAGTGACTGTGAGACATGCTGTTCTTCATCTTGACCGCGGGAAACAAGAGGATGAAGGTATTCGGAAGAGCCTCACATTAGCCATGATCAATGAAGACTATCCTCCGGAAACATGGACTCATGTCTATACAACCGGATCAGCCACATGCGCCATCAAAGATGGTGGAGCAGGAGTTTTCATTCTATATCCATCTGGCAAGAGAGAAACTACAGCTACAGGAAAACACTGCAGCAATTACAAGACGGAGACTGAAGCACTCATGAATGCCGTCTCAATGACTGAAGAGTCGGCAAAAGAGTCTCACAGATGCACTGCCTGTCATGGAAGTTCTAACCAACAATAAAGCTCCACAGCTAGCTAGAAGAATGCAGAACCTGAGTATCACCTGCAAAGTAACAATTCAGTGGATTCCATCCCATTGTGGATTTGCAGGCAATGAAGAGGCAGACCAACTGGCTAAGCTAGGAGCTCAGTCAGAACAACCAACAACACCTGTGAGCTACAAGGAGAAAGTCACCATCATCAAGGTACTAACGAGACCATAGAGGAAGATGCTTTTCATCTCCTTGATCGGTCTGAACAAATGATGCTACTCAGCGCACAACAAGCCCAATGCTCACATGTACAAGAAATGCAGACTGGCACCATCACCAACCTGTCCATGCGGTGAGGAAGATCAGACTACGGAGCATGTACTCCAGAAATGTAAAAGGCATGACCAGGAGCGAGCTGCGACTTGGCAGATAGATACCTCGATCCACCAGAAACTGTATGGAGGCATTGAGAATCTGCGGCAAACTACAGGTTTCATCGAGGCTACTGGTCTGACAGTGTAGGGCGAACGAAGAAGAAGAAGAAGAAGAAGAAGAAGAAAGGAATGTTATTGAATCAGATCGTCAAGGAAACGGGCGCCTATTTTTTCTTTCAAGTGGCGTTATTGTCTGTCGAAAAATTAAACCCATGTCTAACGGTTTCTTGTTGAGAACGGGTATCCTTCACATGGCAGCAAATTCAAGTTCTTTCATCATGTTTAGTAGTACACAGAAGTCGGGTACTAAACGTAAGGTAAGCCTTAGTTTTTCCTGTTTTATTTTATAATGTTAGGGATTTTAAGAGCAATTTCAATTCAAATTACCAAAGAGGCTGTGTAAATTGGCCACAAATATCAGTGGCGTACTAATTTTCAAACTGTTGTTGAATAAGACACCTACCATACTGGTGGGTTATCTTGAGTAAAATGATTTTAAATCAGACTGTAGGATACATAGAGCATTAGGTTACTGTCTTATAAATTTGAATTGATTAGGTTCGTCTACGAAATATTAGAAGATCTCTGCTAAAGCCACGCTTTCATATCTTCTTCTACTTCACCTGATAAATTTAAATTTACAAGACAGTTACATTATATTTTATATTAAGTTGATCTAGTAAAATAATCAATACATATGCGCTAATAATTAGGACCACTCTATTTCGTACATATCCAACATTCCATATCATCGACAATTTAATAAGCGATAAATTTTACAATAAGAAATAAAGGACAAAGTATATAAATTGTAATATTTTAAGATCTAAAAAGATATCGTTTTACTTCCAACGGCAAAATAAACTTGAAACCTTTATCTATCTTTTGAAGCTATTCTTTTAAAAATAAAATAATTATAATTTGGTCCTTTTTTAAATTAAAAAGGATAATCCTCTGTCATAATAAATATATAGGAAAACGTGCGCTTTTCTACCTAAGCTTAATTTCAAATTATAATAATTTATTCGCTAAACAAGATATAAAATTACTTCCAACGGCTTTTGATTGGTAATTTATTCAGCTTTATAAGTATGTTTGTTTTATATCAAAATCATACGAGAGCATTTTGGTCCTTTTTAAAGTTCTTTACACTAACCATACATTTTTAAAGTATAAATATTTTTATTTTCGTCAGAAGTAGTGAGTTTTCTATTTTGGCTGACAACTTTGTGATCATCTTATCCTTCACTGATCATTCCTCATGAAATATTATGTGATAAATCCTTTACTGTGATACATATATGTGATCTCAATTAGCTTTCATAAATTATTCAGTATTTAAGATTATGCATCTTGCTTTATTACTCAAAATATAACAGTTAAACATGACTTTCTGTGTCATGCCGCCAATAACAGGGACCACAATGGAAATAAGAAGAATCATTTCATCTTTTTTGTGTTATCCCTGGTATTGGTGAGCATTGCATGGCTTTGCTGAGTAATATGATATAACTGTCTAATGATTTGTTGGTTTGTCACTATGTAATATTTATTATGCATTGATTTGTCATTTGTTTTATCGCTATATTGCCATGTCATGTACACTTGTGCCAAATAAAACTTACTTACTTACTTACTTATTTTTGGCGATAAAAATTTAGGTAGTCATGGTTACAGTTCTTGCCGGAGAGGCCGATATTATAGATGCGTTCATTGCCTATTCGACAAATATAATGCTGATGTCCTGATGATATTTTCATAAAACTAATGTAAAGATGATCGGAAGGAAGAAATATGAATTTGCCTTTTCTATTTTATTCATTAAAATGTTATCATAAAATGGAGGTGTAATAAATTAAATCATTTGAAGAATAAACGACTTATTACGTGTTACTATTTCACACATGATCAAACAATGTAACTGACTGATCAAAGCGAGAATTGTTATCAACGCCATTTAAATACGTTTGAAATTACTTAAAGACCATGTTCCTATTAAGCACGTGTATAAATGCCCGTGCATGAAGTGACTAAAATATAAACTGTTATAAGCAGCGGCAGTGAATATTTCTCAGGCTTCGCGTTTTAGTCTGTGGGAAAAATATTTACGGATAATATCATGCACACTGTCTTATAATGCTTGGGCACAGTAGAGATCATGTTATTTTATCATGCCCTCCTTAGAGACTGTATTCAATATTACTCCCTGAAACCATTATCGACTCTTTTGTAATTATATCATTTTGTCAAAACTCCAGCAGTTAGATCATTCATATTAGCTATGAAATCTCCAACTGTAAGAATTTGGGGCTTTATTTTATGCTAACTAATGAAATACTGTATTCTATCAGTAAAATATTTTCATATCTCATCACTCACACTGTGAAGATTTGAAATCTATATTTTCACACTGTGAGAGATATAGCTCCGCCCCCTCATTACATTGTGTATGAATTTTTAATTATTTGCTTAAAACAGGATGAAAATTGTAGTCGCACTTTGTTCTTTATAGTATATTTCTCGATTCAAATTATTTTACTTTAAGAGAATTTCATAATGTTATGCAGCAAAAAATAAAATAAAATGGAACTTTATGTTGTGTGCGTCTTTATAACGTCACAGCACGTCTGACACTTCATGTCTGTTACGCGCGTCTGTTCCCGCGCTGAGATAAAATAGTTGCAAAATGCACACCTCAACGTAATTGAGCACAAAATAAAAAGAAAATTTGTTTGTTTTTCGTGAATATGGAATATATCTCACCTCGAAGTGAGAAAATTTTCACATCAAAATATTTGAAATTTTCTCACTTCTCAGTGAGATATATTCCATATTCACGAAAAACAAACAAATATCCTCTATATATTCAATGTAAGGCTATTATATGTACACCGCCTCCATTGTTGGTAATTTGAAATCGCTGTAACCTCTCACGTATCGATTGACATGGGTTCGAGTCTTTTGAGATAAACTGCCCGCAAGTAAATAACTGTTCAATTCAATTATCAGTAATAATAAAAAGCCTGAAATACTATAAACAGATATTAAAAAAAAGACACAAATATCAAACAGGGAATAACACGTACCTAAAAAATCTATAAAATTTAAGTCCACAAGAAACTCTTTACCAGGTAGAGATAGATCAAAATACACCTAAAATTTGGATGTACCGTGCATGTTGTACCACAGAAAAGTGGTCTTAATTTTTCCCTACGGCCAGTAATAAAAAAGTTACAATATAATCTATTTATAGTAACAACAAAGGGACATAATTCTAAAAAAAGTGTGCCTCATAATGGTGAACATTTCTACCAAGTTACATCAAAATCCCTCCATGCATGAAGAAGAAATGCTCCGGACAAACTCATTCTTGAATTTGACCTTTAACCTCTAAGTATGACCTTGACCTTTGACCTAGGGACCTGGTTCTGGCGTGCGACAATTCGTCTCATGGTGGTGAACATTTGTGCCAAGTTACATTAAAATCCCTCAATGCATAAAGAAGAAATGCTCCAGACAAAGTCATTCTTGAATTTGACCTTTGACCTCTAAGTATGACCTTGACCTTAGACCTAGAGCCGGGGCTTTGCGCACAACATGTTGTCTCATCCAGGGAAATGTTTGTGTCAACTGATATTTAAATCCTGTTTTGCATGACAAAGTTATAGACCGGACAGGAAAAAAATCCTATTGACCTTAAAGTGTGACCTTAACCTTTAAGCTAGGGTTCTGGGTGTTGAGCATGACACGTCGTCTCATCATGGGGAACATTTATGCCATGTAATATTGTAATCCCTAGATGGATGACAAAGTTCTGGACCGGACAGGAAAAAAACCCTATTGACCTTTGGCCTCCAATTGTTACCTTGACCTTTGAGCTAGAGGTCCGGGTTTTGCGCACGACATGTTGCCTCATAATGGGGAACATTTGTGCCAAGTAATATTAAAATCCCTTCATGGATGACAGAGTTATAGACCGGACAGGAAACAGACCCTGTTCATGCCATGTTAACATTTGACTGCTAAGTGTGACATTGACCTTTGAGCTAGGGGTCTGAAAGTTGTGCACGACACATCGTCTTATTATGAGGTACAATTATGCCAATTGATATTAAAATCTCTTCATAGATGGGAGAGTTATGGACCGGACAGGAAAAAAGCCATGTTGACCTTTGACCTCAAATTGTGACCTTGACCTTTGAGCTAGGGGTGCGGGTTTTGTGCACGACACATCGTCTCATCATGGGGAACATTTTTACCAAGTAATATTAAAATCCCTACATGGATGAAAGAGTTATGGAACGGACACGAAACAGACCCTGTTCATGCCATGTTAACATTTGACTGCTAAGTGTGACCTTGACTTTTGAGCTAGGGGTCTCAAAGTAGTGCATGACACATCATCTTATTATAAGGTACAATTGTGCCATGTGATATTAAAATCCCTTCATGGATGGGAGAGTTATGGACCGGACAGGAAAAAAGCCCTGTTGACCTTTGACCTCCAATTGTGACCTTGACCTTTAAGCTAGGGGTCCGGGTTTTGCGCATGACACGTCGTCTCATCATGGGGAACATTTGTGCAAAGTAATATTAAAATCCCTTCATGGATAAAAGAGTTATGGACCGGACACGAAATTGCATACGGACGGAATGACGGAATGACAGAATGACGGAATGACGGAAAAGCGCATTCCTATAGTCCCCGAAACTGGTTTTCAACCAGTAGGGGACTAATAAATGTATTTTATACTTCTTTGATTTATCATCATATGATTTTATGTTAAAGATTCTTAAACTTTGATAAAAGAAGCCTCGTCTTGTGGAATAACCAGCAAAATGCATTTGGATCAATTTCAGTATGCGCGCCCGCTAACCCTGACATTCACTTTGAAATATCATACACTGTTTACTTGGAGTACAAAGAATTAGCTTCCTTGTTTTGTGAAAATAACGAAATCTGAACACTAAGACGGTACAAAAAATAAAATCTGAAAAGTAGATCCCTCGAAAGCACCGAGAACAAGGCAACAGTGAAAAACTGAAAGAACTGAAAGAAATGAGCGGACTTGGTATAAAACGGCTTTTAGGACGTGTTAAACTGATAATGAATTTCAAATAGAAACCGGAGATATTGTGCCCATTCCAATGACCGGTAAAGGAGAGTAAACATGTAAGACTTTAGTGGAAAGCATCAAAACGCAGTACATTCCCTTTATTATCGATTATACGGATGAGATCAAAAGATGAATCAAAAGTTAGATACGGCGCCCTCAGTCTACACTTTTTACGTTTTAGTAACAACGTAACAGATCAATAATGAAACAGCGTAGAAAAATAATCATATTCATTCTGACATGTTAAAATATAAAGTGATGTAAAAATGAAAAAAATAATTTGAAAGGACGCTATGACATCAACGGTACTGGCATTTACAAATAGTGGCATTTTGTCACGTGACATAAAACATCATTAAAAACAAGCATCCCTATCACCATCCTGTTTGCGGATTGAAAACAGAAAGAGCCTGTTCAGGGAATTTTCACCAAGGTTCCCTATAACGAGGTGCAATGCACTGCGATAGCATTTGGATAGAATTCGAGATCCCATATAGCATATGATATTGCTTATATAAGAAAGTCCATGCACCAGTCGAATGGCTTGGCCTTAACAACGCTCAATTTGATGTGCCAGCATGAAACCTCTTCAATTTTCTGTACAGCCACATCCTGACTTAAACTCGTCCGCAGTTTCTGTTTGATCACTCCATACTACTTTTGGCGGCGTATTAACATTCAACTTGTACTCTATAATACTCATTTGGTGCTCATCTTTTTAAAGTAGGTAGTATACTACAAGCATTCATAAACAGAAGCTAAAGTGAAGATTTACAACGTTTAATACAAATTAAATGCGTATGTATATTCATTCTTCTTCACAGTTACATTAAACTGTCTCCGATCTGATGCTTAATGGTTTAATAATCCTAAAATAATGAATAGATTACCACAGAAACGCTACTAAACAGTGCGTTTAACTGAAATTATTGGGAATAAATTGGGTACATAGTTACTAATTACGGCTATTTTCAAATAAAATTGGGCAGATTGATTTGTAATACTTAGTTATTTTCGTTTTTATTGATATCTTGGTACTTACATATTAAAATTCAAAATTATTCATGTTTAAGTAGACAATACATGTGGTCATGAACTAAATTAATGTTACTAAATATAAAATGCAAAGGCGTTGACACTGGTCTATTTGAGGACCACAGCTTCAGCTTTTTAATTATATTTCAATTTTATCCATCATATCAATAATAATGATTGTTCCATTAAAGGTCAGACGAGAAGTACTGCTGTAATTTAAGCTTTGATATTTGCTTAAATAAATGAAAGTACTTACTTTAAACTTACAATGTTTTGAAGCTACATTAAACGAAAAAGATACACTTATTTAATATTTTTCAAAGAAATTACTTAAAAAAGCAAAATATATGATATTTTAAACATCATGTTGCCTTGGTTACATTAAGTTAAATTGGATACCATGTAAAGAGTTTGATATTCTGCTAAAAAATACCATAATATTCTATTTAAGTCATAAGGAGAATAGCACTGAAGCCGTCGAAAAATCCATTATCATACATATTTGCCCTAAAACGAGAAAAAAATACTACCATGGAAAGACGAGCCCCGCCAAATATACAAAGTAAGATTATATTAGAAAGCTAACGCGCATACTGATACAATTATCAACTACGCAAAGTTCTATGGATAACAATGAAACAGAAATGAACAGGAAAGTGTCAAACATATGTGTTTTCCTTCTTCTTTCAACAAAAGATACCTATGGAGGGTCATGTGCTTCAAAGCTTGATAAAAATGTACTTGAAGCGACACAGATAAAGTAACATGGGACTGTAGCAGCTAAAACATTTACCAAACGGTACAGCGAAATAGTATGCAAATGAACAGACTACAGTTTTCAGTTTTCCCAACAATCTCAGTTTACATTTCATTTATGTTATAAAGTAAAATCATTTAGATATCTTTAACAATTTTAAAGTAAAGCACTATTCAAGATATTATTTTGTTTTGAAAAGGATATCAGAATTCCTGTATAAAGTAGGCAAACTATGTTAGTTATTCACCACTTCACACCATTGAAGTGTGCTGATCTTTTGATTCTTTAATAATCTCTGACAATTTTGTAAGTTATCTCCAGTTTCGTAGTTTACCTTCAAATAAGATTTGATAACAATTTACGTAGTTTTATAGTGGTATTATTTTTGTCACGTTTTCTTTCTCTGATTCTGAAACACCTCCCACGAAGTTCATAATATATGGGTAGTATGTTTATCTCCTGAACTCGATGTTAAGAACTTATGTTCAAATAACAACTGCCGAAAGTCACAGAATAGGCTTGAATATGAATTTGTACAAACCTCTTTTCTTCTGATGGCGATGAGGTATCTGTCTCTTTATACGGCGTGTTAGGAAACTCAGATCTTGATTTGAAAAAAAAAAAAAGAATAATAAATAAGTTTACACCATCTTTCCGAAAAATGCTAAACATATTTCATTGATGAACAATTTAAAACCATGAAACATCGGTAGGTAAAACATATGCGCCAATCATGACAATAATTGATGTATATAGAGCATTACAACATTAAGTTATTTAACTCTTTAGCTGCTTCTCTTTTAGTAGTTTTGAGTAATGACATTTCATATCCAAAGGCGGCGAATATTGAAATGCAACGAGTAATGTGTCTATGGAGTGAAAAATTTACCATGTGTTTGACGTCATCAGTCACGTGTTTATAATAGTCTCTACTTCTTCCAAATAATCACTTCTGTGTAGGCAATTTAAGTAAATAAATAACAAAATCTTTTAGTTGATTTAGAGGGATTATAATCTTTTATCCTACCTTCTTGTGAAGTAAAGGGCAAAATCTAGGGTTAAATAAAGTTTGCTTTATTAGGTCAGTGATTGAATAAACTTTTGCCAGACTTCTTTGTTTTATTTTTTTTTCAAACTTACGCCATCTTGTTTTCTTGTTTCTTTGAGATCAACTACTAAAATAGGGAAAAGTGGAAACTTCAAGACATATTTATATAATGATTAAGTTTCAGCAATTTTAATAGGCGAGTTATTATTAGGTATATGAAACCGGCAATGTATATTTGCAATTACCACAAGAAGTTTCTACAACGGAATCGCTCAAGGAAATGGAAGAGCGTTTGCGAACGATATTTTGATTTCTGCATTTAAATCAAGGAATACTGCATTTGGAAAAGAATGGTAATGAATCA
Organism: Mercenaria mercenaria; assembly: GCF_021730395.1. Classification (NCBI taxonomy): domain Eukaryota; kingdom Metazoa; phylum Mollusca; class Bivalvia; order Venerida; family Veneridae; genus Mercenaria; species Mercenaria mercenaria. The sequence goes on along the minus strand of NW_026458979.1, from coordinate 3,143 downwards.
GATCGTCGAGGAAACGGGTACCTTTTTTTTCTTTCAAGTGGCGTTATAGTCGGTCGATAGATTTAACCCAGGTCTAACAATAGCTTGTTGAGAACGGGTATCCTACTAGCAACTGAACTTCGGGTAAAACTTTACTTGGCAGCAAATTCAAGATCTTTCATCATGTTTTGTAGTAAACAGAAGTCGAGAACGAAACGTAAGGTTAGCCCTAGTTTTTCCTGTTTTATTTTATAATGTTAGGGATTTTAAGAGCTATTTCAAATCAAACTACGAAAGAGGCTGTGTAAATTAGCCACACATTTCTGTGGCGTGCTAATTTTCAAACTGTTGCTGAATCAGACACCTACCAAGTTGAGTAAACTGATTTTAAATCAGACGGTAGGATAAATAGAGCATAAGGTTATCGTCTTATAAATTTAGATTTATTAGGATCGCCTACAAAATAACAGAAGTCTCGGCTAAAGTCACGACTTTCATGTTTTCTTCGACTTCACCTAATCAATTCAAATTTACAAGATAGTAACGTAATATTTTATAGTGGATCTAGTTAATCAATTAATATGCGCTAATAATAAGGTCCTGCAATATTTCGTAGCGCCCTCAGTCAACATATTTTATGTTTAAGTAACAACGTTAAAGATCAATAATAAAACCGCGTAGAAAAATATCATATTCATTTTGACATGTTAAAATATAAAAATGATGTAAAAATGAAAACAAGCTGATGACCCTGGATCGCTCACCTGAGTAATATAACCTACATGCTTCAAATGTCAAACTGATGCTAAAATATTAAAAAAGTAGGTCAGTAGGGCACATTTATGGTCACTGAAAGTCAGTTTTAAGATCGGTATGTAAAACTATTTATGTCATCAAAATTTCAAGAGTGTATCTTAAAAAAAAGTAGGTCAGTAGGTTAAGGTCACAGTCAAGTGACCCGTAATTACTTGGGGTAAACAGGTAATAACAATTTAACAGTCTAGGAAATATGATCAGATAATTTTTGAAGTATTTTTCCTATTTATTTCATATAATTAGTGACCCCCGGGGCTGGGCCTGTTTTCACCCCATGGGCATAATTTGAACAATTTTGTTTGAGAATTATTGGGTAATGCTACACACCAAATATCAAAGGCCTAGGCTTTGAACTTTCAGACAAGAAGATTTTAAAAACTTTTCCTATATAAGTCTATGTAAACTTTGGGACCACTAGGGCGGGCCTCTTTTCACCCCAGGGTAACACTTTGAAAAATCTTGGTAGAGGACATAGAGGCATACAAATACCAAATACATACCAAATATCAGAGGCGTAGGTCTTGTGGTTTCAGGCAAGAAGATTTTTAAAGTTTTTTCCTATTTAAGTCTATGTAAAACTTGGGACCCCCTGGGTGGGGCCTCTTTTCAACTCAGGGGCATAATTTTATTAATCTTGGTAGAGAACCACAAGGCAATGCAACATACCAAATATCAAAAGCCTAGGCCTTGCAGTTTAAGACAAGAAGATATTTAAAGTTTTTCTTCCTATATAAGTCTATGTAAAACTTGGGACCCCCCTCTTTTCATCCCAGGATAATAATTTGAAAAATTTTGGTAGAGGACCAAAAGGCAATGCTACATACCAAATATCAAAGGCCTAGGTATTGGGGTTTCAGACAAGAGGATTTTTAAAATTGTTTTCCTATACAAGTCTTTGTTAAACCGGGCACTCCAGGGCAGGGTCTCTTTTCATCTCAGGGGCATAATTTGAACACTCTTCATAGAGGACCATTAGATGATGTCACATGCAAAATATCGAGGCTCTACGCCTTGCGGCTTTGGACAAGATAATTCTTTAAGTTTTTTCCTTTCGGTTGTCATGGCAACCAGAGTGCTGTGTGGAATTCAGTTCTTTGAATAATTTTGAAAGGGGACCACCAAAGAATCATTCCTGAAGTTTGGTGTTAATCGAAGAAGATTTTTTTAGAAAATGTTGACGGACACACGACGGACGACGCACGACGGACATCGATGGTGAGATAAAATGTAATTTGAAAGGACACTATGATATCAAAGGTACTGGCAATTCAAAATAGTGGCATTTTGTCACGTGACACAAAACATCACACAAAACAAGCATTCCTATCACCATCTTGTTGTTTGCTGATCGAAAATAGTAAGGGTCTGTGCAGGAAATTTTCACCAATGTTCCTCAAACTTTGCGCCCTATAACGAAGTGCAATGCATTGCGATAGCATTTGGACATAATTCGAGATCCCATAAAGCATATGATATTATATATATATATATATATATATATATATAAGCAAGTACATGCACTTTGTATGTATGAAATCTCTTCAATATATTGTACTTAAACTCGTCCGCTGTTTGATCACTCCATACTATTTTTGGCGGCGTATTAACTTTCAACTTGTACTCTATAATACTCATTTCGTTTCTCATCTTTCTGAAGTAGGTAGTATACTACTAGCATTGATAAACATAAGCTAAGGTGAAGATTTACGACAACGGTTAATACAAATTAAATGCGTATGTATATTCATTCTTCTGCACAGTTACATTAACCTGTCTCCGATCTGATGCTTAATGGTTGAATAATCCTGAAATAATGAATAGACTAAACAGTGCGTTTGTTATTGGGAATATAGTTGGGTGCATGGTTACTTATTCAGGTGGGTGGACGTGTTTTGCATTTTGCTGCTTTTTGGGCGTGGAAAAAATGCTGTTTGCAGTTCAAAAGCGCGTTATTTGTTTACTTTTTGAACTAACAGAGGACACATTTTGCAGTAGTACGTGTGTTTATTATATACAAATTTTCAAATGATAATGCCCAGTCGGTGACCATATAATTTATCTTCACTCGGCTTTTAGTCTTACATATTTTGCGTTGTTTGTTAAAAAGTTATTGAAGGTACAGTGCCAGTTTATAGTGACGAAAAAATCATAACCGTGCATGAAAATATAATTCCTGTACAAAACGAACTCTTTAGGGAATGTTTATTGATTTGTACATATACATAAGTTTATACTCTAATTTAAGATTTTTATCTGCTACCTCTAAAACCTACCATCGCAAAAATATTTTGGTACAAGCAACATGTTGTTGTTTGATGTTGTATACACGACAATTTTGTTGTTTGATC
>NW_026458978.1:0-68676 GCF_021730395.1 Mercenaria mercenaria | reverse complement strand
AATCCACTTGAAATTTTGTAAGAGGATTTTAAACGTCAAATTATCAACAATCAACGTAGCTGTGTATGGGGAGCTTGGAAGGTATCCATTTTACATAAATAGGTTTATAAGAATATTGAAGTATTGGTTTAAAGTATTAGATACAGACAACTGTATTCTGAAAGCTGTCTATGCCTGTATATATGATGATTGTTGTAAAAATAAGAAAAATTGGTTGACAAATGTAAAAAACTTACTGTATAAAAGCGGCTACGGGTACGTATGGGAAAACCCTTATTGTGTTGATCATAAACGTTTTGTTATCGCTTTTAAACAAAAGTTAATTGATTGTTTTTAACAAGAATGGTTCCAATGTATAAATAACAGCTCGGTACTGACGGTTTACAAGACTATTAAACATACCTTTGAGTATGAAAAATACTTAGATGTAATAAATAATAATAAACATAGAACGTTGTTAACTAGGTTGCGGGTTTCAGCACATTGTCTTAGAATAGAAAGTGCGAGAGATGGCCGAAATAGGCTAGAAAGAAATGAACGAGTTTGTCTGATATGTGGAAAGGATAGTATAGAAGACGAGTATCATTTTATTTGTATTTGTGATAAGTATAAAGATATAAGAAAGACTCTTTTACCGAAATATTATATAAAAAGACCCAGTATGTTTAAATTTGTTGAAATGTTAACATGCAATAAGAAAACGATTTTATGCAGTTTATGTACATATATTGAAAAAGCGTTAGTAGTTCGTGAAAATGTTTTAAGAAACATACAAATGTAGTTATTTAGAATACTGATTTGTATAGAAACATGAATGCAATTTGTTTATATCTCATCCTCTATTATATATTACTATATATTTTGACCTTGTATTTGTATTAGTGATTATGTTTATGGATGAGAAACTGTACAGTTTAAATCCTTAATAAAATGTTCTGTTCTGTTCTGTTCTTAAAACTATTGTATAATACGCATGCAATTAAAATTCTAAAAATTTGGATACGTCATTTTAACATCATTTTATACATTAATGCAGCGGATTACATGTCATATATGCTATTAATTCGCTTCCTTTTTCAATACACATGGACAATGAAGTTAAGGTATAACTCGTTAAATCTCGGCTTGAAATATTTAACGCATATTTTATGAAAAAAAAAAGCATTGTTTATTAAATTAATTGCTGGAAAACATGTGGATAAATTATGTTTTTTGTGACATTGTTAGCTGTCAGTATTGTATATATACGTTTAACATATAATGCATGCATAAAATTGTTCTCATTTTCGTTGATATTTTTACTATTACTGTTATGAAATCAAGTATTTAAGATGTGATACTTCTATCACTTTAATAATTAATTATATTACCGGACTTCTCTCCATAATTCAGCGGTACAATAATGGGAGTAAACTAGGCCTAGAGTAAAGACTTCCAGTGTGTGTTGAGCGGTTCTGCCAAAGTGATGCTAATGTTCATGTACATGTTTCTATGAAAACCTGGTGCGCCATGTTTATTGTTATTTGCTTGATATCAGATATCAGTGCTAAATGCCAAACACCTTATGCAAAATGTTTTGAAAACGAAAAGACATTTATTAAGTACTACGGAAGGCTATGGAAAGCCGGTGCGCCATGCTAAATGCCAAATGCTAAATGACAAATAGTTATTGCAAAATGCTATTTGCTATATGCTTAATGTCAAATATTGCCTGTTAAATGGTAATTGTCAAACAATATATGATAACTGTTAATTGCGAAATGCCAAACAATAAATGCCAAATGCATGTTACTAAGTACTTATTCAGATAAAGAACTGAATATATCAGTGTGTAAATGCATCCTTTAAATAGTCATTGGCCTTTGTATCATAACTTTATCTCTAATAAAACATTTTTAACACTTTAGAGTGAAAAGTTTCGATCATGTCGTCTCATAACCCTTAGAACATGTTATTGCTATAAATCAGGCTGATAGAACGTCATATGTTTTCACGTGATTAAAAGTAACAGTCATTAATTTAAGGGATACAACGTTTAAGCATTTGACGATATAGCAAAAACGATATGGCATATGGCATTTGGCATGTATGGAAGGCCGGTGCTCCATGAATATAGCCAAATGCTAAACGCCAAATACTTAATGCAAAATACCAATTACTTAATGCAAAATGCAAAATACTTAATATAAAATGCAACACACCAAATGCTATATGCCTGCGGAAGGCCAATGCGCAATGCTAACTGCAAAATTGTTAATGCAAAATGAAAACTATTTACGAATTGCTTAATGTCAAATGTTGGCTTTCAAACGGTAATTGTCAATGATAAATGCTTTATTGTTAAAACAAAAAATGTCACAATGCTCATTGCTAAGTTTTCATCGAAATAAAGAACTGAATACAGCAGTTATATGATCATTGCCCTTCGTTACATAACTTTGTCTCTGTTATATATTTTAATCTAAACATTTTACAGCAAAATGTTTAGGTTCCATGTCCCCGTAACATCCGCAACGTTATTGTTTTAAATTAGACTGGCAGAACAATTTTTTTTTTCAAATGAGTAAAAGTTTCATTAGTTGGGATAAAGATCATAAAGATTTATAATTTGAGAATTACCGTTTATCATTTATCAATCCAGGGGTCGTGGGTTCGAGTCCCACTGGGGTCTCGACCATGACTTCTCATTTGACACCAGTCCAGGAAGCGGACTCGAGAGTGGTTACAATAAGATTGAAGCTTTCATCACAATCGAGCTAAAACAAATTAGTATAAACGAAACGAAACGAATAAGAGTTTGTTTTTATGGCTTTTAGCATTTTGTATATGGCATATAGTATTTTGTATGTAGCACTTAGCATTAAGTATGTGACATTTAACATTAGGCTATTGGAATTTAGCATTAACTATTTCTTATTTAGCATTTGGCAGTTAGCATAGCGCGTAGGTCTCCACTAACTGCGCAGGGACAATGAGCCCAATTGTTACAAAAAGAGCTCGCCAAGCATTTTAGATGATGTTAGATGATCAAAATATTTTGACCGCCATCTGTTTTCGCAATTTAATCATTAGACATAGTCACAGAGCTAAGGAAGCTAGGGGTTTACTCAACTTCTCGTAGTTCGTATCTTGTAGGACTGTTTACACCAAATAGGAAGTGACAACTCAGTGTTACATGTTAAGTAGTCCAAAATGAAGTTCCATGTTATTGATGAGATCTGGTATATGAGTCAGATAGGGATGTGACAGTTATAGTTTTCGCTTAATTGTATTGCTTATTGTATTGAGAAAAGATCTAGATCACTTTCACTGTGAATTTCCATGTCTACATGTATACGGGTTATCGCTAAATGAAACATTTTATGGGAGTATTTTCAGAGGGTGATGTTTTTCAGACAGATAATGTTTCTTCAATATATGTAACCTAACATCTCAATATATTTTTGTTTCATTATGTAAGAGGACATGTTATATTTAATGGCTATATATGTGTTTTTATATCATTGAAATGCTGTAAGCACTGAAAATGAGGTCTCAAGATTTAACTGTTTATATGAAACAAAGGAAGAATGTAACCTTGAACCATTTCGGTATTTTCACATAAAGCAAATTGATCATTCTAATATAGTGTGCATATTGATAAGTGCCGGAACAGTCGTACTAAGTTGCAATTAAGTATTAATCCTAGCACTGAGACGTCTAGGATTTATTCATGTTGCTCAAACTGAGTAAGGGGTAGTGCGTGGGGTGGGGTGCCTGGGGTTTGGCCACCCGGAGTTATTCATTAACACTCGGAATTCGTCTTTACACATAGTCCTATACTAACTTTCTGTTTGCTTCTTAAAAGAGATTGTGGTATATGTATGTTTTCAATGTTTAGAATGTAAGTCATCATAGTAAAACAATCATTTGGATTTCATTTTTAGCTAATCTTATTTTCTGAGAAAAAAAAAAGATGAGGTATTGTCATCACTTGATCGGCGTCGGCGTTGGCGTTGGCTTTGGCGTTGCATGGTTAAGTTTTATGTTTAGGTCAGCTTTTCTCCTAAACTATTAAAGCTATTGCTTTAAAACTTGCAACACTTATTCGCCAACAATAGCTGACTCTGTACAGCAAGAAACTTTACTCCATTCTGCTTTTTGCAAGAATTATGGCCCCTTTTGGACTTAGAAAATATCAGATTTTTTGGTTAAGTTTTATGTTTGGGTCAACTTTTCTCTTAAACTATCAAAGCTTTTGCTTTAAAACTTGAAACACTTATTCACCAACAACAGCTGACTCTGTACAGCAAGAAACTTAACTCCATCCTGCTTTTTGCAAGAATTATAGCCCCTTTTGGACTTAGAAAATATCAGATTTCTTGGTTAAGTTTTATGTTTGGGTCAACTTTTCTCTTAATCTGTCAAAGCTTTTGCTTTAAAACTTGCAACACTAATTCACCATCAATAGCTGACTCTGTATAGCAACACGCATACCTCCATCATGCTTTTTGCAATAATTATGGCCCCTTTTGGACTTAGAAAATCTGATTTCTTGGTTAAGTTTTATGTTTAGGTCAGCTTCTCTCCTAAACTATCAAAGCTATTGCTTTAAGACTTGCAACACTTGTTCACCATCAAAAGCTGACTCTGTACAGGAATAAACATAACTCTATCCTGCTTTTTGCAAGAATTATGGCCCCTTTCGAACTTAAAATTAGAAAATATCAGAATTCTTGGTTAAGTTTTGCGTTTAGGTCATTTTTTCTCCTTAACGGTCAAAGCTATTGCTTTAAAACTTGGAGCAGTTATTCGCCATTAAAAGTTGACTCTGCATATCAAGTACCGTAACGCTACATTGCTTTTTGCAAGAATTATGGCCCCTTCTGGACTTAGAAAATCATGGGTAGGACAATATTTAAATTATACAGAGACAAAAAAATCAGATGAGCGTCTGCACCCGCAAGGCGGTGCTCTTGTTTTTCATTTTGTCAATAAACTGTAAAGTGTTTTTGTATATAAAATAACTAGAAATATGCGATTTATTGGAATGAAAACATAAAGATAACATTTACTGACCATCTTTTTGCAAACTCTATATACAAAATACGAAGTGTACTTGGTAACATACCAAGGGTGATGATATCTCCTGAATATTGATTGCATAACACGAGATTTCAACAGAGTAACAATAAGTGGCCCAACCCAAAATAAGAAATACGCAAAGCATTATTATTCTTAGCAAATTTTATCGTACATTCATTCCACATGAACATTAGTATCACTTTGGTAGAACCGCTCTACACACACTGGAAGCCTTCACTCTAAGCCTAGTTTACTCCTATTATGGTACCGCTGAATTATGGAGAGAAGTCCGGTAATATGATGAATTATTAAACAATCTAAAATACTTGATTTCGTAACAGTAATAGTAAAAATATCAACGAAAAAGAGAACAATTTTATGCATGATTTATATGTTAAGCTTATTTATACAATACTAAAAGCTAACAAAAGGCAGTGTCACAAAAACATAATTTATCCACATGTTTTCCAACAATTAATTTAATAAACATTGTTTTTTTTTCATATAATATACATTAAATATTTCAAGCCGATATCTAACAAGTTATTCCTAACTTCATTGTCCATGTGTATTGAAAAAGGAAGCGAATTAATAGCTTATATGGCATGTAATCCGCTGCATTTTAATTTAAAATGATGTTAAACTGACGTATCATTTTTTTTTAGAATTTTAATTGCATGCGTATTATCCAACATGTTCAAGCTAAAAATCAGCAATAGTTGTAATTAAGTCCAAAGAACATTTTCTGAGTAAAAAAAGGCACCTTGCTGATTTACAATTGAATGCACATGCTAATTACTAAAATTGCACGAGCTGACGACAGTTAAGAAATTTAATAAGATATTTAGAATATAACCACTGCAAACAATAGGTATTCACAACTTACTGAAAATATGAAAAAATCAAGTTTCTAATGCTACTACCTTTTGAAATATGACACCAGGAAGTTTTTAGAGTTTGCTCGATTACCAGCTTCAGTAGACGTTTCCATGGTTACGGCACACCGCAAGATTTCTACGACCGATCTTAAAAGTCAGTTCTTATTTTACTTAATTGTTTTATCGTAGTAAAAAAAGTTTTATATGATGGGTAAACTGAGTGTGGCATATATTTTGAAAGATCCCTCGTATAAAATACACCAGCATTTTTAAAAGTGGTGGCATGTTCGCACTAGTGATGGCGCTATATTGTAGTGGTGGCGCTGTGGCAGACGGTTAGCGTTAGAAGGTCTGACTACAAATAAGTAGTTTTATTCATGAGAAATAAGGTATGACTACAGGGATTGCCATTTACCTTTTTGGATTTAATGTCTTAAAGTTATTTCAGAATTAAGAGAAACATGTGTTTGAATAACAATTGAACGACTAATTTTTCAATCACTTTATAAAACTTTTATACATTCAAGTATCATACAGACACTGTTTATCCGTTGCAGATGGAAAGTCTCAAGGGGAAAAGTAGACCTCTCCTAACAAGTTGAAAGAAGAAGCCCTTTTCTCCAAAGGGATTAATTCAAATGAACATAATCATCCCACTGAAGGCAAGTTTTACAATAAGAACACATTCTCCTCCAAAATACAGTCACTCTAAAAGGGCTTGATTTGTTCACCGATTAAGATATAGGTCATAAAACTGAAATCACATTCCAAATAAGATAAAACTTTTGACAAGTCAGTCACTTTCAAATCAAGAAACACTTCGAGAAATGAGACCATTCCAACCATTATAATGAATATGGAGAAGTACTTGAAAATATTAGCGAAATGGAGGAATGCGACACTTAATTGTATTAATTTGGGGCATATGAAGATTGTCATTAGTTAGGCAGATAAGTCGATTGATTCCTTTCTTTTTAACAAAGAGAAAACCATTTCAGAAGTATTAATAGATGTTCTGGACATATTTGAAAAAGAAAATGTTAAAATTGAGTTTCTGTCATTTCGGAGTCGCGGCCAGTAAAATTCCGCATGCTGATGTTACATGTATGTTGTTTCTGGATGTAATGAAATGATTCAATGCAGATGGAGTTCAGCTGATTAGATATGTATAACGATACATTTCTCGGGGGGAAATAACTCCTTCTTCCCCCATACAATCAGACTATGGAATGGCCTTCCTCACTATGTACAGTCCAGCCCCAGCCTCAACATATTTGCTGAGCGGCTGGCTACTGTACATCTGCAGTAACTTCCTTCACTATGTTTTTAACTTAGCACCTGTAGTAATTTTTATTCTTTGCACCTAATGAGTTTTCTCATTTTTTAACGCTGCCCAGACAAGCGCCTTCCAGTCATAATCGCTAATGATTGTTGGAAGTATCATGTAGATGTAGATGTAGAAATGACCATAGGAAATATTATGTGGTAGACTCTTTTATTTCAGAAATGCTTAGCTACGAACTGTTGTCTTTTCTGTGTGTGATTTATTTTATTGATTGGAGATGTTTGGTTATATGAGAAATAAAACTGTTCAATTTGTTCAGATATTAAACAAGGTAGAGACGGTGTACGTTGGTTGCCGCAATTGAACTGAAAACGCATACCATAGTCACAGCGCCACCACTACTGTATAGTGCCATCACTGATGCGACAGCGCCACCACTTTAAAAAATACTGTATATTTCTTTTAAGGAAGATTTCATTACTGCTAATGTTTGCCTGTGTAAATATCGTACATATTTAGACAAATTGCATGCGCAGTAATGTTCTTATAGTGTGTCTATTCATTAAATTACAGCTCGAACACAGACAGATATCAAAAAGTACAGTTTCGCGAATCAGAAGAAAAGCTCTTGACACCACAATTTTTAAAATATTTTAATGAAATTACAGTCATCCTGTAGTAAAAGTGTTCTTACATGGAACTACATTCTCCGATTTTTAAAATAAATTTCATCAATTAAAATACAGGACAGAATGTAAACATTTACAGTTTGAAACTGGTGATAGCTGCAACACGGAAATGTCGATAGCTCTTTTCCTTATCACCATCTTTTGGTGGCGCTAAGGTTTAGTAGCCGTGATGTAAAAAGAACATTCTGGAAACAAGAACAATCCAGACTTTAAATATATTTTGTCACACCCTCTTATATAATTGTGGTAGAACTATTTTGTATAAGAACCACTGGTGTTTTAACAGCGGGATTCCACTGTACATATCTCTCTTTTAAGATGTGAAGGTAAATTAATGGAGTATAAATACTTACACAACCATCTCCATGAAAGTAAACTTCTTTATTCGATCATTCAACAATTTATCAAATAATCGACATATATCATCAAATTACTCAGTCACTAGATTCGAAAACGAATACTTGCATAGTTTTCTGTGATATTTCTAAGGCATTCGACCGTGTCTGGCACAAATGTTTATCATTTAAATTACAAGAAAATGGAAAGTTGGTAAAATTTTAAGTAGGTCAAACGTTGGACAGCTACGCCGAAAAAGAATCCATCACTAGCTGAAATTGCGAATGGAAATATCTGGTTTTGCAGCTACTCGGAAGTCTCTTTAATGCAATGCAATGCTATTACAAGTTTTAACAAGGAAATTCATTGATGAAAGCATCAAAGACGCCGCCAAGTGTTGTGTCTGAAGTACATTTATTGCAATATGAGAAATCACCTAATCATTACTTTATTAGTCTGACTGGCTACAAGTTATCAACATTAGCACATAAAACAATATATGTTATAAACTGTTTAAAACAAGAAGAATAAACATGATAGAAAAGTTTTACCATGCAATACAAATCCTCTACCTGCAATGACATTAACATTGCGAGTAGGTAGTCCCTTTACATACAAAATTAAAGTAATTATTTCACTAACTAAGGTCATCTCCTGTGAAAAGTTCTTATATGCAGGAACGTGTGTATGAAGTTTCACAGAAATGCAGTTTGTTGGGAAATGGGGAAATGTTGAAATTATTTCAAAGTTGTGGTTCACAGAAACCATTATTTTTATTATCATGTAATGTAATGAGTGTTTTCTATTTACTGATGAAGTTTTATGGACCTTAGTCACCTACATTATAGATTTCAGAATGCAGATTATACACAGCAATTTACTGTTTCCCTTGACAAAAACAATCAAAAATTTTGTCCAAGAAAAGAATGATATAACATAAATAATCTCTATATTGCCCCTATTCACAAAGCATGAATCTTTCTTATATACTTTTGAATATCATAGAATTCTTTTTTTTCGGACGAACGATAAACTTGAAGTCCTCGTTGAACTGTAACTAGGTTACTAGGAGTATGTCAGTGTCTAGTTCAAATCTAATATTACAAGAAATTTAGAAAGCATAATAACCCACTGCCAAAGTGTAGAAAATATTTCAATGAAAATGTTTTGTTTTTTTTTATTTTATTTTTTGTCAGGAATGGACAAATACAAAAACTATCTATTAAATTAAAAAAAAAAAAGAAAAAAAAAAAAGAAGCAAGTAACAAGATATAATAAAACCAGAGCAACTGACTAGTCATATAAGATCAATGAACATATAAATTCAACAAAGAATTCTACTTTAAAGTCACTGATGCTTTGATAAGTTATGGTCCCATGGCTTTTGATATTTCGATCTAACTACATTTAAAGAAGTATTAACTTGTCACTGACAAATTCAGCCAAGTGCTCTTTAGCCTATTGCACACCTTAGTTGACAGTGTATATCTGTAAACAATGAGTAGATCTATATGACATATAAGCAAAAAAAAAAAAAAAAAAATAGAAATAGGAATTTGCAAAAGTGTGAAATTACATCACTGTACCTATCAACAAAGAAAATAAGACAAAAAGGTTAAAAATAAGTTAACAGCGGCACTTCCTTCGTTCATTTCAACATATCTATGCTTACTGATTCCTTTATTTACTTTGTAAATACGTTTTTCTTCAAGGAATTTTTATGCAGGCAAATTGTAATTTTCCATAATTTTTTTTTTTTAATATTCTCTTCGAAGTTGTCAAATACACGAACGCTCCCTTGTCCAGGCGATTCACGCGCTGCGGTGTGTCCTATTTATAGAAAATGAGATAGGTAAGTAGGTCATGCTAAGAATAGAAATAGAAAACTTGACTTACAGAGTAACCTCCCTTATAATAAATCGGATCAACATTTTTGACGAAATTGTAAATAAAAAAAAATATGTTCTGCTCTACAAATAAGGAGAGGAAAGACAGATAGCATTGTTTTAAATCGCATAATAAGTTGCATTACATACATTTTTTATGTTTTCTTTTTGCCATTTTTTGTTTATTCACTAAAATGTATTGTGCAATATCGTTGATCCTTTTACAAACTATTCACTGTGTTCAGTTTATCACTCCGAAACTATTCATTACCATCTTTACAGGGTCCGAAATAAAAGTGTATCCCATATACTCGACACCGCCTTCAGGGCGGCGTCGAATAATAGAGAAAGATTGTTTCTGTACATGTTAGATCTTATAAAACTTTATTTCATAAACTTTCATAAAAGGAATAATAATCTAATACATGCGTGAACAGAGGGCAATATAGAAATATACTTTTTTTCTGTTACTTTGCTATTAAAATGTCTTTGTGCATATGGACGACAAACGAAAAAAAATGCAACATTTTCCCATTCTTCAAATCTGACAGATTTTCTAGTATGTATGTTGGAAGAATATCTTTTTATATAATATACTGATCATATTGGTTCTATGCTTTATCATTAGATAAGTCATTTCTATTTCATTTTAATTTTTATATTAATGAATGGAATGTACGTTACAGATGGGGAGACAGAAAAAACTGTAAATGTGCTTCTGAACGGAGAAGAAACAGCCCTGGCCTTCGTGGAAGGAACCGAACACGAGGTGAAGTAAAAGATTAATAAGAATCAACTTAAAAAATAATCATGTTCTTTTTACAATATATATATTTTAAAATTCCATATGAAAGTGTACAACAACATTTATCTGATGAGTGTTTTAATACTTCTTTCCTTAATCCGTTTGCAGGGTTTCCGGTTTGTCTTGACCTGTACAACTTTACAACTATAAATTTTGAACCTTTCTTTACCAGACTAAACCCATTTACGAAGATATTCACTAACCTTACCCTAATTACTAATATACAATTTACAAAACAGTCAGCAAAATATATGTTCATACCAGTAAAAGTTTTTACCTTTAGATACATTCGATACGTTCTTCAAAAATCAAACGAGGATTTCTGACATACATTTTTTGTTTATGGGTATTTAAAATATTGAGGGTACACCTCAAATGACACTCCTGAAGCAATATATAAAGATTAAAACATTGGTACTACTCACAGCATGTTATTACATTGTTTTCAGGACGACGCCAGCGATACTGTTGCTGCATGTATGATAGTTTATGCTTGTGACGACAGGACATCTTTTGACAGGGCTGTAGATATGCTGTATAATCTAAGGCAAAAAGAAATGAGAAAAAACGTTATATTCTTAGTTGGTAATAAATCTGACCTTGTTCGTTCTAGGTGCATCACGACAGAAGGTAAGTAAAAAACAAATATTCGCCTGATATTAGCTTATAGGAACACTCTGTCCTGGTGTTTTAGTGGTGATAGAAATGAAAAATCTTGTACGATTTGTTTATATCATTTATATATATAAAAAAAACTTTTCAAAGTTTCTCGAGCACTCCCCGAAAGGAGGAGCATATAGTCGCCACCTTGTCCATCTGTCCATTCGTCACACTTGTTGTCCAGAGTATAACTCAAAAAGTATTGAAGGTACAAGTTGTAAGTTTTTACAATGGTAGAGCTGCAATGACAAGGAACTATAACTCTAGGTGGTTCCATTTTTTAATTATCTCCTTTTTCTGAAAACCTTGTCTACGGCATAACTCGAATACTATGTAAGGTATTGACTTGATACTTAACATATTGATAGAGGTCAGTGAGAGGGAGTGCAGTGACAAGAAATCATAACTCTAGGTGGTCCCATTTGAATTATCTCCCTTCTTTTGAAAACCTTATCCAGGGCATAACTTGAATACTATATATTGACTTGATACTGTACATATTGATAGAGGTCAGTGAGAGAGAGTGTAGTGACAAGGAACCATAACTCTAGGTGGTCCCATTTTTTCATTATCTCCCTTTTTTGAAAACCTTGCCCGGTGCATTACTTGAATACTTTGTGAAGTATTGAGATTCATACTTTACATATTAATCAAGATCAGTAAGAGTGGGTGCAGTGACAAGAAACTATAACTCTAGGTTGTCCCATTTTTGAATTATCTCCCTTTCTGAAAACCTTATCGGGGCCCTAATTCGAATATTATGTAAGGTATTGACTTGTTTCTTTACATATTCATAGAGATCAGTGAGAGGGAATGCAGGGTTAAAGAACCACAACTGATAACCATAGACATGCTGTAATCCTAGTGTTTCCTTTGTTCCATTGTTGTAACAGAGTTCAGTCTTTTTGTGTAGGATCTTAGTCATAATTAGCATGAGAAAGAAAAAAAAAAGCCATTTATTTTTTCTGCTCATATACTTCAAATTCACAACAGATGCACGTGATTTATTTATTTAGATTCAACGGCACACTGCCACAAAACATTTCTTTCTTGATAATTTATATATTTGGTGACCCCAGTCAAAGTCCGACAAGAATATTGTTATGCTACTTTCAGATATTTGTATATTACATTACCCACAACTTCTTGTCACCTAACTTCATAAAGTCTTTATTCTGCAATAAATAAAATCGTTTCCAAATAAAACGCATGTTCTTAATTTGTTATATTCCCACCACACAGGTACATTTCTCCTTGGCTGAAAAGCTCCTTATGCAACAGTAATTTCGGGGAGCATCCACCGGTGCTAACGATCGTCTTGTTAAATTATGTGGAATAATTCAACCATGCAATATAATAGCAGACTCGATTTGGCGGAGTTCTACTACACAGATATTGAGTGGACTCCGTGATCCCAAAGGACAAGAAAATATAATAAAACTGAGTCCAAATACGGGGAGACATTTTACGGCTATCACACGGAACTTAAAAATTGCTTTTGTGATAGTTAAATAATGCAGTATATAATAGTAGACATTTGCGAATTAATCCGTTGCCGGTGTAACATTAAATATTGACCCCGTTGAAAATTGACCCCATGGGTCCTTTTCCAACGTTGAGAATTGACCCCGCCAAAATTTATAAATAATAATAATAAATAATAATAATAATAACTTTATTTTAAGAAGGTGACATATTAAGAGTTCATAGTATACATACAACTTATTTCCAATATGGCCTTCTACATAAATGTTAAAACACAGTATCTACAA
This sequence comes from Mercenaria mercenaria, assembly GCF_021730395.1. Classification (NCBI taxonomy): domain Eukaryota; kingdom Metazoa; phylum Mollusca; class Bivalvia; order Venerida; family Veneridae; genus Mercenaria; species Mercenaria mercenaria. Next base: position 55,301 of record NW_026458978.1, on the reverse strand, counting down.
CAAAAAGAGTATCAGTAGCACAATTTTAACGACAAACACACTTTAAAAACAAACTCGATTTGAAATGATTTTACCAGGAGAATAAATCAGTGTTATTAATTTTGCATACATGTACATTCATCCATCAATATCATAAAGTTTAAAAGCTACCCTATACGACATAAAATGCATGATAATTGATGAAGATTTGAGAAAAAAAAAAGAATAAATAAATCAATCAAAAAAAATCTCAGTATTAGTAACGTTGTTCTTGTAATAAATAATCCTTAATTTTTCGTTTAAACGTTAACAGATTACCTTGAAGTTTGATGTTTGATGGAATGGAATTCCATAAATGTGTGGCTTTGTATGAGAATGTTTGTTTCAAGTAGTATGTTCGGGGCTTAAACAAAGAAAGATCTCTACGAGTCGAGGAACGAAGATTATATCTATCGTTATGAGCAAAAGATAATAATTCAGACATATATTTTGGTACAAGGTTATGGTCACATTTAAAAACCTGTACAGCCATGTGGTAATTGCATCTGTTTTCAAAAGTGAGCAGATTCAGATTTTTAAACACGCTACCTGCGATACGATTTTTTGTTATTACACGAATTGCCCTCTTTTGTATATTATATATTTTATCAGTATCTGATTTACAGGCAAGCCCCCATACAGTACTGCAACAGTCCATGGTTGATATAATATATGCATTATAATATAACATCTTCATTTCATCGGTCAAAAAGTACGAAATTCGTTTTAAAAGTGCAACCTTTGAGTTAAGTTTATTCACAACATTGCAAACTTGTGCATGCCACGTTATATTATTATCTATACAGATTCCAAGAATATTTTGACTTGTTACATTTTCAATTATCGTTCCATTGATAAACAGTTCAAGATTCCTTGCTTGTTTCGTTTTATAATTTGTACTTAGAAGCATATATTTTGTTTTTTCCGGATGTAATGACATATTATTAATTTTGCACCATGTGTTAATGAGAACAGGTTTGTACTGGTACGGAATCCAGGAACACCGGTTAGGTTAACTGCCCGCCGTTACATGACTGAAATACTTTTGAAAAACGGCGTTAAACCCAAAACAAACAAACAAACAAAGTGAAATAAGTGTCATATCATTTATATATAATATAAATAGTAAAGGTCCTAAAATCGAGCCTTGTGGAACTCCAGACTTTACAAACAGTTTTTTAGAATATATATTTCTAATTTTAACTAGCCGAGTTCTTTTCGACAGATATGATTCAAATAATTTCAGTGAGTTATCTGTAAAGTGATAAAGCTTTAGTTTATGCAGTAATATTTCATGGTCGACAAGATCGAATGCTTTTCGAATATCAAGAAATACGGACCCTACATATTTACCACTGTCAACATCTTTCAACCAAGTATCAATTAAAAGTGTTAAAGCAGTGTGGCATGAATTTGTAGGACGAAAACCTGATTGTTTTTTTGTGTAATATATTTGTCTTTTTGAAATACAATTGCAACTGTGAAGCAATATGCCTTTCAAATATCTTAGATATGGTAGGTATAATTGAGATAGGTTTATAATTACTTGGATTCTGCTTATTCCCTTTTTTAAAAATTGGAATAACGTAAGCATCTTTTAATTTATCGGGAAAAACACCACTGTGTATGCTTTTATTTATTATAGATGTGATGGCTGGAGTTATGAAATCTCCGCAGTCATGTAGAATCTTTGGGCTTATTCCATCTATCCCAGCAGCCTTTTTAAGATCAATTTTAGATATGATATTTTTTACTTCCAAAGGAGTAATGAAATCAATCTCAAACTTGTGAAATAATAATTTTTCATCTAGATAATGTTTTAAATTTGAAAAATTGTCACTGACAAATTTTGTTTTTTCAATTATATTTGAAATATTTATAAAATGTTCGTTTAGGGCATTTATTATATCAAGTTCTCCGTCTACTACTTCATTCATTGTTTTCTGTTTCAAGTGTATTTGGAATAATTATTCCCTGATTAGATTTATCCGTATGATTAGATCAAAAGGTCGTTGAAAACTTATCAGTCGTTAAAATTTTGTCAGCCATGGGGTCATCTTTTAACGGTTAGTTAAATTTAGGTTAAAAGTCGGAGAATGTCTGTTTGTAGAAGAGAAACACACTAAAAAGAACCAGAAACTATCGCAGGCTTGCTGGATAGCTTCTTTAAAAAAAAGCTTCACAAGGCCGTGCCCGGGCTCAGACCGACAACTTCCCCGAGGTAGGCGAGATCATCTATATGTTGGACAGAGAACTGTTAACGAAAGTTTACCACAATGGTTTTCGACAGGTGGGCGGCGTGTGGTCGGACTTCGACAGGCACATAGGGACTTCCACACAGGAAGTATCTTTTCCGATCATAACAAGGTATTTATAAGGAATATCTTTGTAAATGGAAGCGTCCTAGTGCCAGGTTTGAAATATATTTATCTCGTAATTAAGAGTTACTAAGTCGTAATTACGAGGTAGTAGAATTAGGACTTAATAACTTCTAATTATGAGATAAAAATATTATAATATCACCATTTTTCTAACCTTTTATCAGTTTTATTTTTTGCATAAAATGCACCACATATTCTTGTAAATACTTATTATATATCAATTTATGAATGTGCATAATCTACTGTTTTAAACTCGTTTATAGAATGTACAGATATGGCTTTTAAATATAGTCTCCTATAATTCTGTTTAGAATGACCACATGATTTAATTGGTTTATATGGTGTGTATAAATTGTAAATGCGGATAAAACTTTAATGAACTTTAAATCCACCTGGCACTAGGACGCATCAATATTAAAGCGATAGCTCTCTTTTGCAATAGGTATCTATCTAAAGATGGTTTGCCATAGAAAAATGTGTAACTGTCAGAAGTGGTAAACTTAAACTCGAGGAGCATATGGGGGACATGTGACCAATGGAAAGACGCCTGATACCAAAATAATTTTCAGCGTGTATAAAAGGCGCGTTTGAAAATATACCGGCGGCTTTGATGCTGTGTTTCATTGATCGGCGTGAAGTTGGCAGTACAGCAGTAGCACCTGTAGGAGCAGTTAACTGCTGCTACTGCCAGCAGTTACAACAGTTAATTGCGTGTCGCAGTTAACTACCAGCAGTTGCAGCAATTGATCGTGTGTAGTAACATCACACTATTTTTGGATCGATTGTCTCGCAATCGATCCAAAGTTAACAGTGCAGAAATTTCCTTACTGCAAACCGAACAAAATAGTGCGGAAAGTAGTTCCATGCCATGGAATAGGTCAACCATCAAAATGTAATTATTCTGACACGACTGTATTTTCAGCTGTCGAACGTCCAAAACAAGAAATTCTTAACGTATTTTCCAAGTTTTATTACATACATTTCTGATGTGTATTTCTGACTGCAGTGACATATTAATGCGCGAAAAACCTACGATGCCAGTTTTGTTTACAGCACAGACTGATCCTTAGACGTTGTTTAAAGGTTACAACTAACCTAGAAGAGTCTTTTCTGTAGCGATTTTGATCGATAAGATTTTATTGAACTGAAGAAAAAACCAGTCCGAGATAGCAAGGAAAACAGCTGTAGTTCGATTCGTCTTTAAAAAGTTACATCCCTTTGTTTCATTTACGTCCTTTGCATACATGTCAGAAATACATTTTTCACGAACAAAAAGAGGTTAATATCTCATTCCAACTTTTCAGTCATAATTTTATTGCACAACAGACATGCTGATTTAATCTGTAAAATGCTCTAGACTCTGCTGTACAGTAGTTCGTTAGGTTAATATCTGTTTATGCAGGATGAAGGCGTAATTTCGCCCCAGTCAGTTCGTTCCAATTTTAATGTTCTAATTTGGTTAGAGATCCGTTACTTAATATACAATTAGTAACAAGTATATAAAGTAATTGCTGGTAAAATTGATGATTAGTTGTTATCACAATTTTTGTAAATGTATCTGATAATTACCACAAGTCATGAGCACACTCCATGCCTTATTTACTAAAGCAAAGAGCTATAAAAATAAATAGATCGGCAACTTGAAAGGCATATAGAAAAATCTTGCCAACATCCCGTGACTACTGAATGAGATCTCGTTGTAAGCGTCTGTTGATCGCTATTAAGAAAGAAGTATAAAATACACAGAATGGCAACTGGCTGTAATCTCGCGTGATCTCGTGTCAGAGTGTGAATCGGCGTTATCTTAGTAAAAACAAACATCGGCAAGCATGGAGTTACAATTTGTACCTTTAAAACTACATTTGAAGTACATATTAGCTTCTAAAACAACATCAGTTTAATGTGAAATAGTCTTAAGACACAGAGTACACATTTCTTACCATCAAAAAAGCGTGGTCATACGGTGATAATTAATTTACCGATGAATAATTGTGTTCGCATACAAAATGGCGTGTAGAGAATGCGTCACTTCCGGTCAACAAGATCTCATTCATTTGTCACGGAATGTTGGCGAGATTTGCTCTATATGCCTTTCAGGTTGCAGATCTATTTATTTTTATAGCTCTTTGCTATTAATTAAGTGGGCAAACGCTTTGAAATTAGATTAATTTCGGATGTTTGTTTACAATGATAATGGTGTTTTTTTATTGTTATTAGTATTTTCTATATGGGGAAGGAATGAACTTATGACTGGAACTGTCTGGCAAATCAACAGTTGTTGTTTGAAAAATGGACTCGATTCGGTTTATTAGGGCCAGGCGTACCGTCTGTTTTATACTTCATGAAGGTAAGCGTCTGTTGATTTGATCACAATTGATCAAGTTGGCAAACGCTTTGAAATAAGATAACGCGCTAACATGCGATGATGCGGAAGTGTCTCCAGTTGCCATTCTTTGTATTTTATAGTTCTTTGACTGAAAGAAACGTTAATTATTTTCATCAATCAGTTCCGAGACAAATATGAATTTAAGAAATTTTAGCTTCTGATTATGGTGTACAAATTGCTAATATATATTTTATCAATGGAAGTGTCTTGTCATCTGGTAACTGGATGTCTACTACTCACTGAGCCTGAGTTCTAGGCGTTCAGTAGTCAAACTAATTTGACGTTGTCCTCAGAAATATTGAGATATTTTTTTCATATGGGCAATATATCCCCACTCGCGTCAAACACTCGAAAGACCAAAATAGTTGAAGCGGTTTCCACTGAAACTTTCATCGCTGCTGACGCTTCACATGCTATAGGTTTAAATGCCAGTTATTTCACGGAACTGGCAATAAATTCAAATGCAACTTACTTTCACAAGGAAAATTTCTTTCCCATAAATTGACTTAATTTTCAATGAATGTACTTAATTTTTATTGTTGTATTTAAGATTATGCTTTTCAATGTTTACTGTTGTAAATATTGATTATACTGATTTTATCCTCTTTATTCTCTTAAATGCAGATTAAATCTAACACCATACAACTACCATTATATTAAATTATAATTACTACAGCAAAGCTTTCATAATACATAATGCTGTGATTTTTAACAAAAGATTTTGTAATTGTCACCAGGGCTAATCTCTGCATGTAGAAGCGAGAAAAATTTATGTTTGTTGTTGTCTCTAAGAGCAACACTTGCTTCAATATAAAAAGCAGAAATTCACAGCAGAATTTACTTGAACATTCTGCTGTACAATAAATATATATTGAAGTAAACAATTTCTCGACTTTTACAGGTAAGAGTCTTATGTGTATTTTTTAAGAATTTGTTCTACATTAATTTTGTATTTAAGCATTATGCATTACTGAAAATATTAATGTTAAAATTTGCTTAAAGTGTTATTTCAGCAATGCTCTTTTACAATTATTAATTTACTAGTTATATTACTTTAGTTAAAGTTATATGTCACTTTATGCTTGCTCATGGTACCTCCACAGCCAAGCGAGATATTTAACTAAGTCCCTAAATACTGTATTCTAGTTATTGAATGAACTTGTTGTTAATTTGTAAGAATTTACTTGCACATTCTGCTGTACAGTAAATATATATTGAAGTAAACAATTTCTCGACTTTTACAGTGTATCCACTATTACCAGGCGGACAACCAAGGAAAATAGTACATTCAGTTCAAATATACCATTTATACGGACAAATTATAGAAACAAAATTAATTGACACAAGCGGTGTCAAAAGTGGTGGAGTATAACAAACGATCCTATTATATGAGCAAGGTTCATCGACAACCTAATCCAGAATTCCAGCGGGCTCTACGTTCCCGGGGACCAATACTTACAACTAGTTCACAAGATTCACTGAGTGCAAACCAAATGGCTGGAGAAGATGAATCAAGAGAACCTGAGGCCATTGGGATGGATGCTGCTGCTGCTTCAGGAAACAGAGGTAGGCCCCCTTTCAATATTGATTTGTTAGGGAAATTTGACCCTGCTAAATGTGATGCCAGAAGCTGGCTTAATAGGTACAAGTACTTTGGTACTATAACAAACACACAAGCAACAGACCTTGCTACATTTTTTGGCATGTATTTACTAATGGGAACTGCATTTGAATGGTTCATAAACTTATCTGATGAGGTTAAAACAAATTTCGAAGTGCTAAAAACTAAATTTTTACAGAGATTTGCAAGAAAAATTGATCCTATCCAAATAAATTCAGAGCTTTTTCAAATGAAACAAAAACAAAAGCAATCTGTTAGAGAATTTGTATCTGAAGTACAACAAAAGGCACAATTAGCAAATATTTCTAGTGAGAATGTTTTAAGTGCTGTAAATGGGGGACTGTTGGCACATATAAGGGCTGATTTGCGGAGGAATCCGCCAACCTCATTGGACGATTTGATCGATAAGGCTGAATTGTCTGAAAGTGCTTTTTCTATTTACCCTCCTCAGCATGATTTATCAAAAGAATCAATGTCTGAAGTGGTCAAACAATTTGTTGGGGTACATATGGCTGAAATTCAAACTTCAGAGAATGAGAAAATTGTTCACTCAGTAAGTCAAACACAACAAGCACAAAATCCAAAAACTTATCAAAATCAAAACAATAATTTTTCTCAACATTTCGGCAAACAACATTCAATAAGACTAGAAATGATTACTCAAGCAAACGCCATTATACTAAGTCAACAGGACTTCAAAAATGCCGATCTTGTGGTAAATCGACACCACACAATTTTTCACAATGTTCAGCAAAATCAAAAAAATGTCATTTTTGTAGTATTACTGGGCACATTCAAGCTGCTTGTTTTAAGAAACAGAATTATTTGAAAGAACAACAGCAGCAACAAAACCAATAGGGATGGTCGCCTGCCAATGGTAAAAGAGGGAACCATTTGGAAAGGCTGTCACAATTTCACAAAGTACAGAAACCGTATAAACAAAATTCTGATAAAATTACAAAAACGTCTCTTTCATCGAAACAAACAAATTTTAACATAAAACTTCCTTCTGTTTCAGCAACATCTGTTACAACATCTTTAAAAAGTAATTTTATAAATGTCTGTATTGGTAACCACAACATTCGTTCACTTGTTGATTCCGGCAGTAGTTTGTGTTGCATTCGCAAATCCCTCTTAAATAAAATTGATTCATCTGTGGGAACCTTAGGCACAAGTGACCATTCTCATGTCATTGGTGTTAGTGGCAAATTGATTGAGGTTAAAGGAACAATCACACTAACATTAAAGATTGGAAATTCACAGTTCTGTCAGAAGTTTCATGTTTTTGATGACATTCATCATTCACTTATTCTTGGTATGGATTTCCTGAAAAATCATAAGTGCAGGCTCAATTTCGCAACTTCTATGTTTGAAAGTGACGCAGGTCAACCTTTTGTCGGTTTTGTTTCATCTTATAAAACCGGCTTAGCTAGATTAAAAAGTTCTGTGACATTGGAACCCTTGTCAGAAACTTTAATGCCAGTCAAACTTTCTAGGTTACACCATAATGAGACTGCATTAATTGAACCTGTACACTCTCTTGTTAAGGACAACATTGCTTGTGCAAGGGTCATCATTAGGTCCGACAATGGTAATGCAGCTTGTAGGTTACTTAACCCATTACCTGTTAAGATTACTCTTCCTAGAAACCATGTCATTGGCAAGTTATTACCAATTGATGAAACCTCAGTTAGGCCTTCTGATTCTGATAATGCTGCGTATGATTGTTCAAATGATGCAAACTTACAAGGTGACTTAGATCAAGGTTATAACAGTATCAATTCCACTTCTCCTGTAGACCCTGCTGCTATTTCAAAGGACCTCGGAATCACTTTGGAAGATTCTGCACTTAGCAACACGCAAAAAGACAAATTAAAAGATTCTTGATTCAAAATAAGGATATGTTTGCAGGAAACACATCTGAACTGGGTTGTACGCATTTGCATTCTCACAGAATCGAAACTGGTGATGCCCCACCCCAAATGCAATTTCCTTATAGGGTGTCTCCACAGGTTAAAAAAGAAATTGAAAAACAAGTAAATGATATGTTGGAAAATAACATCATTGAACCCTCGGATGCTATGTGGGCCGCACCTGTGGTGATGTGCCGAAAGAAAGATAATACTTTTAGACTGGCTGTCGATTTTCGTCGTTTAAATTCCATCACAAAGCCGATTAATTTCCCTTTGCCTAGGTTTGAAGATGTCATAGATTCTGTAGCTGAAAACAGTTCAAAGATTTTTACTGTCCTTGACCTTAAAGCAGGTTTCCACCAGATTCCACTTGACCCAGAAACGAAGCACAAAACCACATTCATCACACATGAAGGAAGCTATAACTTTAAGCGTCTCCCCTATGGGGTACGAAACGGGCCAATAGCCTTTCAGTGCGTCATGGCAAATGTATTAAGAGGTATTAACTTCAAGTTTGCCCTTGTGTATGTCGATGATATTCTAGTGCATTCCTCTAATTTTGAAGAATATCTAGGTCATTTACAAGCAGTTTTTGATAGGCTCAGAGATGCCAACTTAAGGTTACAACCTAAGAAATGCAAGTTTGCTGCTCAGCGTGTAGAGTACTTGGGTCATTTCTTTTCAAGCAATGGTACTGAGGTTAATCCTGGCAAAATCGAAGTTGTTAGGTCATTTCCTGTACCTAAAACCCAGAAAAATGTTAGGGAATACTTAGGTTTATGTAATTATTACAGAAAATTTATCTTGGGATTTTCTGAGATTGCACGGCCTCTGAATAATTTGCTTAAGAAAGATTCACAGTTTGTATCGACTGACGAGTGTGATACTGCTTTCAAAACTTTGAAAGGTCGTCTCACATCAGCTCCTATACTAGTTTTCCCAGACATGTCTAAACCTTTCATCTTGTCAACGGATTCATCATCATCCGCAGTTGGGTTTGTCTTAGGTCAACTTGATGAGGAAAATCGTGAAAAGGTTATCGCATTATGGTGGTAGAGCTTTACGTGGAAACGAAGTCAAGTGGCACATACATGAAAAGAATGTCTGGCTTTGGTTGAAGCTGTCAAGCAATTTCACCCATATTTGTCACATTCTAAGTTTACAGCGTTTACGGACAATGTTGGCATGAAATATATTCAAAGTCTGAAGGATCTTTCTGGTAGAAGGGGTCGTTGGTCTATGAAGCTGCAAAACTATGACTTTGACATTATTCACAAACCTGGCAGTAAAAATCTAAATGCTGATGCATTGAGTAGGCGCAGTTATGTTGATGATTCCACTCCGGTTGATGGTATAAACTGTGTTCAAAGTACTGACTTTGATGGTGGTAGTTTACAGGTCAATTTTGAATATGATGAAAATGTTGTTCCTCCTTTTCCTGAAGATAATTTTTTATGTTCAATGGATGTGGTTGATGAGGTTGAAGAATTTGATGAGTCTGAAATGATCAGAACCCCCAAAGTTAGTCATGAAAGGTCAACTGAACTCTCAGTATTACAATGGGAATGTCCAGATCTTCAACCTTTGTTAGCATTTATGGTCAAGGGTGAATTGCCTGATAATGAGGTTCAACAGAGGAAATTATGGTCACTTGCAGAACAGTATGTCATAAGGGATGGTGTTCTTTATCATTTCTGTGAGCCGAAGAATAAGAAAAGGTCAAAGCAAGCCGGAGCTTATTCTCAAGTTGTCGTTCCAACTTCCTTAAGAGCAGATGTTATTGAATCTTACCATGATGGACACGCACACTTAGGTTTTGATAAAACATACGCTGCCACTAAAGCTAGGTATTATTGGCCTAGAATGTACTCCGATGTTGATGCTCATGTTACAGGGTGTGTAACATGTCAGCGGTCAAAACGCAGTTACGCAAATAATAAAGCACCATTACATCCATTACCAATTGCACCTCATCCATTTTCACCCATTCACATGGATATTTTGGGCCCTCTGCCAATTACTCAAAACAAATACAGGTACATACTAGTAATAGTTGATTCATTCTCGGGTTGGTGTGAATCTTTCCCATTATGTACTCAAGAAGCCAGTGAAATTGCCAAAATCCTGTATGAAGAGATATTTTGTAGGTATGGTGCTCCTGACATCATTGTCACTGATCGTGGGACTAACTTTCTGTCAAAACTTATCACTGCTATTTGTGAAAGTTTCAAGGTCAAAAGGCATCACACATCTGCATTTCACCCAAAAACTAACAGTGCAGTAGAGCGAGTTAATGGGACATTAGGTCAATCCCTTAGGTCTCTTTGCAATGATAACCAAGACAATTGGGCTGAATACCTTCCTTCCATTATGATGGCTTTCAGAAATGCTCAGTCTGCTACTACAGGTTTTACCCCTTATCAGGTCTTGTTTGGAAGACATATGCGGATGCCAATTGACACCTCTTTAATACCTAGGGATGATCTTCCAATTTCTGTTAAAGAGCATGTGCAGCAGCTTTGTCGTAAGCTCAAGTTAACCAATACTGTGGTCAGACTTAACCGTGCTTGTCAGCAAGAAAGACAAAAGACCCTTCATGATAAGAGTGCAAAAGAACCTTTTATGTTGGTCAACATGTCATGCTACGAAAGCAAAACTTCACAGTTGGTCTTTCAAAAAAGTTGTCACCCAAATATGAAGGTCCCTTTGAGATTATTCGTTTAGGTCCAAACCACAACATACAAGGTGAAACAGATCTCCAATAGCAAGGTTCTTAAGACTCCAATTCATGCCAATAGGTTAAAACCTTTTTATTCAGCTGCTCCACATCAGGTCAATAATGATAGTAACCCTATTCCAAATGCTCAACCTGATACTACCAATACAGATGTTGTAAATGATAGGAACAATGATCCTAAGGCATCTGATACTGTTGATGATGAAGCCCAAAACACCAGTGACAACAACACAGATTTAGGAACTGGTCAAACTGGCAATCCTGATCCACCCCATACATATTGGGTAGAGAAAATACTAGGTTGCCAATATTATCGTGGTGAACTCCTGTACAAGGTTAAATGGGTTGGTTATGGTAGGAGACAGAGCACCTGGGAAAGGGCTCAAACTATTCCTGAACAGATGAGAAAGGAATACCATGCCAAATATACTCTACAGGGAAAGGCAAGAAAAAGGTCTCCGATATTTAAGAGACAATAAATATCATATTTTAGCACAAATGCCATTTACCTTTAAAAGAAAATGTTTTCTATTAGTACATTCCAAAGTCTTACAACCTTGTTCTTCCCATATAAAGCTTCGAGAAGACATTTGTTTCGCCATTATTGCAGCAATATTGTAGTGAGTTTATATTCAATAGGTTTAATATCTTGTCTTAGAGGGGCAACTTTAAGTAGTGGTTGAAAGCCACGAAATAGTGCTAGGCCAAAATGCCTTTTCTATGCTCAAGATGTCATTCCTAGGGTTAAAGCTAATTCTACTTACAGGATACTTCCTGTTCTTGCTGTTGCTGGTGACCACTCGTTCTTCCAAAATGCTAGGGACAGTAATAGAACAACAGTTTTTTTTGTACTTATTTCCATTCGCAGCTCTATTTCATATGATGCATTTGCTAATTGTGTCCAAGCTTTATCATCAATCATTGACTTTGCTGATTTCAATTTATGCTTTCATATAATTTGCACCATTCATATAGCCAGTTTCCTTGAAAATACGAATGGAATTTGTCTGCCATTAGGCATTTGCTTGTGTTTTGTTAAATTTGTGTGTGTTTCTGGAACATCACAATTATGGAGTCAAATATCCCATATACAGTCATTATGTGGGGCCTTACCTGTAGCATTTTGAATGCATGTTATACAATGAAAAGACAATGTGTAATTAACTTAATGAGAACATCGATTTCAACACTTGTGTCACAACAAATGCTGACAATTGTCAGTCTCTGAGATTTTATACTAAATGGTATACCTAATATATCTATTTATACATGCATTATTATAACCGGACATTGTCTCATCAACAACTCTTCATCAAAAAGGATCCTTGTATATATGCTTGTTTGTTTCTCATTCTTTTTCATGTTATGTATGTGTATATATTTTCCATTTTTCATTAAATTCCAATGCAGGAGCATTGATTTTTTCAGGAGGGGGGAATTTTTCACAAGGAAAATTTCTTTGCCATAAATTGACTTAATTTTCAATGAATGTACTTAATTTTTATTGTTGTATTTAAGATTATGCTTTTCAATGTTTACTGTTGTAAATATTGATTATACTGATTTTATCCTCTTTATTCTCTTAAATGCAGATTAAATCTAACACCATACAACTACCATAATATTAAATTATAATTACTACAGCAAAGCTTTCATAATACATAATGCTGTGATTTTTAACAAAAGATTTTGTAATTGTCACCAGGGCTAATCTCTGCATGTAGAAGCGAGAAAAATTTATGTTTGTTGTTGTCTCTAAGAGCAACACTTGCTTCAATATAAAAAGCAGAAATTCACAGCAGAATTTACTTGAACATTCTGCTGTACAATAAATATATATTGAAGTAAACAATTTCTCGACTTTTACAGTGTATCCACTATTACCAGGCGGACAACCAAGGAAAATAGTACATTCAGTTCAAATATACCATTTATACGGACAAATTATAGAAACAAAATTAATTGACACAAGCGGTGTCAAATTACATTTATCAAAAGGGGATTCAATTCCTGATTGATTTATGTAAAAGTTATCAAATAATATCCAAAATTACAAATGTTCTGGTGATTTAACCTATGTATGTACTGTACACGATTAACATCTACTGTTACTTCCAAGTGAATTAGGCCTAAAAAAAATTCTTTGTTTCCGGTAACATGCTAAAAAAAAAATAGGGTAGGGAATTCGGAAATTTTTTTTATTTATTTTTATTTATCAGAGAGACTTTTCGGAAATCATTTTTGTTCAAAAAATGAAAACAAATAAGGGGGTTATGCCTTAAGAGCATCAGTAAGTTGATTACCAACATCACTGGCCATATTTAAAGCTTAAAAAGTGCAGTTTTGCATCTTTTTGTTAAAAAGTTAAAAAAAATATTCTCAAAGGCCATCAAAAAACATTAATTTAGGGCCGGGTGAAAAATTTAGGGTAGGTCAGGATAACAGAAACAAACAATGTTGTTTTTTTTACGCCTTAGTGATAAAACTAATAACTTTACGTGACTGTGTATTTTGCTTTATATCTTCCATTATTTTGGTCCAACAAAGTTTTGATGTCTGTCACAAATATAAAACAGTATGAATGTCAAATTATTTTGACGCGCCCTCCGGTGACCGGAAAGTTAGCAAATTCTCAGATGATTTTCTAGATGTCATGTCATTGATTTCTTAATGAATAAGTAATGATTTTATATAGTTTTAACTGTTATTTATTTAAAATATCAGTACTTATCTGTAAACAAAATATCGTATGAAATTCACACTGTCACAGAATACATACCAATGTACATCTTTCAACGTCTCGGATAGATTACCAGCTTATCAGCCGATAAAACGAATAAGATCGTGTTTGTATACAAATCCATTGTTATTTTCTTTTAGAAATGATAAAACATTGATTGCCGAACGTCCGTGTTATGTTTTTCTAACGGCATAAACTTTCATCCATAAAACACAAATTTAGAAATATCTTTTTGATGAATTGAAAGCTAAATATAAACCAAGCAATTCATTCATCAATTTTTACTTTACACATGTATTTCGAATAAAATGGATTATTTATAAACACATAACGACTGGTTTTCTAAAATTTTGAACATCACATTGCCGCTATTGGTGTTACATGTAATTTAAACAAATTTTGAATACTAAAATATGAAAACTGTAAATATTTCAAAACTGTTTTACCTTTGAAAATCCATTGAAAAAATTGTTAAAATCTAAAAATCTGAAAGAAATGTATACATGTAATGTGTCATATTCAGTATTCAGACATTATCACAGTAAGAGAAAAAAGTAACAAAGATGAATTGTCATCGGTACGAAAATATTAAAATTAGCAGTGACTTATTAGGGGGCTAAAAACCGAACTTCTAGACAGCACGTACAGGACAATATGAATACTGAGAGACATATATTTTATCTTTAAAATTAGGGCTGGGAGGATTTCAAAATATTGAAACCGATTAATTATTTGTATGAAATCAAACCGATTTGTTTAATCGGCCGCCATGGCATATTTAAAATGCTGTTCTCTTTCCTGATGACTGTGTAAAGGTACAATATTCCAGCAGCTGATTACATTAGGAACTTCCGGACTTTATCATTTGCAAGCAATGTGATAATTAATAAGTCATATTTCGGTGTATTTTATTTTAAATATATCATGACAAGCAAATTATTGCAATTGACTATTGACTATGTTCACTGTGTTTTAGCAGAAATATATTGCGGGTCTATTTGCTTGTCAAGGAAATGATTGTATAAGGTACTATTCTTGATTTTTAATTTGTTTGAGAGCGATTAGCGGTTTTGCAAAATTGAAACCGATTTCACCTAATAATCAAATCGGATCCAATTAACCAAGGAATCGTCCCATTCCTATATAAAATTGGGCGATGATTTCAAAAGTTTGCTCTCCTACTTTTTTTCTTGTCCATTTATGTGGAAAGTTAAGGAAACATAATGGTGAAAATACAGTGGCAAATTCGGCAAATATTAAAGGAAGTGTCTAGCTGTCCGGTAACTTGATGCCTAGCCAGGGGATTTTGTAGCCGCCCAGTAAAAGATTTCTTGAGCCACAACATGAGAAAACCAACATAGTTCATTTACAACCACCACTTATCCAGACCAGCCTGCTAATATCCGCCCTGAGTCTGGTCAGGGTTCATGCTGGTCGGAAAGCCGCTATGTTGGTTTTCTCATGACGCGGCTCTCTTAATGAATAAACTTACTGATACCTGTTATTTACTAAAGATATTGATACTTATGTGCAAACAAAATTTTGATTTGAAAAAAGATTTTAGAAAAGCATTGGTTCCTGAGTAAACTTTAACTGAACATGTGTATATTCCAGATTAAGCAAAAATATAAAAAAACAATAAGCTTCTGAACAACAGAAATGAGTTGCCTGCGATGAGCTCGACTAGCTGGACTTAGTCATCATTTTGGGGAGTAGGTGTTTGTGTGTGCGTCTGTGCGTCCGTCCGATTTTGTCCGGATCATAACTTCTACATGCATCTTGTTTATATTTAGCATGAATGTTTATCCAAGTGAGAAGATGTGACATGCATAAACCCCATGTTCCTATCTCAAAGGTCAAGGTCACAGTTTGGGGTCAAATTTCAAATTGAAGTTCTTCTTCATGCATGGCTGGATTTTGATGTAACTTGGAATGAATGTTCACCTTTGATTTTGCAGGTGGCACTGCAGTTAAGTGCTTTTGCTTTATGCTCCTGATTGCCAAAAACAGACAGTGTCCAATTTGTATGTTCTTACAACTCAATTTTAGTGAATTTTACCAGTGTGACTGAAGTATTTCTAGTTTTACAAGAGAACTGTAGGTTTAAAAAATGCTGCACAACAGACCTAAAAGTATTTATGAAGAATTCTCATCCTATTTCAAAATAATTACATAGGTAATTTCTTAAACTTGCATTTGGTTGAAGAATTTAATTTTGGATTAATCTCATGATTTTCAATTTCTTGAAATAAAATAGATGGAGGAAAATACATGCAGGCATAACTATACATTCTAATGTGTATACATTTGTTTTGAATTCTTCTGATATTGTATTTCAAGTATTACAACATTTTGCTAAATCCTCTTCATATTTCAATGTAAGAATGCTTCTTACACCATGTAGGAAGAGGTCTGGGTTCAAGTCCCAGTGGAGAGTATTTTACTACTGGTATAAAAAAAATGTAGACTGGATAAAAACATACCAGTCCTGCTCTGCATAAAAAGTGACTAAAAAGGAAATGTAAAAATTATAGTGTAACACCCACCCATAATATACCAAAGTCAAAAGCTATACAATATACATAGCTTTAATATGTTTGTATTGTTATATTCAACAATAATATTGTTTACAGACAATAAATAAATATTGAATTGATTTCACAAAAAGTACGTTTAACTTAATATTACCTGTTGTGCAAGCTTTGAATTTTCAGTTCAGTTTTGTTAAAATCTACTTCTCGATTACCATTCAAGATACTGCTGTGATAGGTCATAGGATGGTGAAATATGATTACTGAATGCAAAAGGCAAGCCGTCCGTTCCTATATCAAAAGTGAAGTTCACAAATATGGTTTAATGTCAAACTTTGTGTGCATTTGTACACTAAAGGTTCCCCTGATATTTACACATAATGTGTACAATCTGTGTTGTTCAGAGACAATCGATCCTCCAGTACTTTCAGTGCTTTGATTATTACTATAACATTAGTGCGGTTAAAATAATTACTCAGACATATCATTCATGAATTATGGAGTAAACGTGTGTGGGCGGATTATTAACTATGGTAAAGGTAGGTCAATTATAATTCACTTAGAGTTAGTATTGCTCTAATCATTTTTCAAGTTTATGACAGAATACATGGTGAATTTGAGTTAAGTAAATTTCGAAAGCAACGTTCAGTATCTGTAACAGTAATATTCGCTAAAAATGGTTTCTTTGTTGCTCAGAAAAGTTACATTTGAGTAAATAGTGCTGCTCACTACCTACAGCTCCGCTATTGCATTTTGAACATGTTCGATCCAGAAAATGTGTGCCATCATACCTGTAGTCTGTGATTACATGTGCAAAATTTGAAGAAAAGTAAGGTAATCATTCTTCGGAAGAATTCGGAAATAATTTTCATACTCTAAATGATCTTTAAAACTATTATTTATCATTCCTTTATTAGACTGTTGCATCTGGGTGTGCCATTCTTGTTTGAACTGGTCAATGAGAGATTGTTTACTAGTAATTTGCTTATGCAAATTTTTAGTAACAGCAGTATTCTGGTATAACCATAGGTCAGGTCTTCCAACACTATTTAGAATTTCCTTGATTTTACTTATCTATTAATTGTCGAATTGGACCTTGGATACCATTTGTACATTATAGAAGACAATTTAGTATCTTTGTCTAGTAACAGTTGAGCCCAATAAGAAATCATTTTTGTTTTAACTATTATTGATATTGGATATCTACCCAATTCGCCGGAGCATATACATTGGGGTACTTTTGCATGCATTTGTTACTCTTTGGAGGAAGTCATTATGAACTCTCTCAAGCAAATCAATATTTTCAAAACCAAATATTTCTTGTCCGTATGTCAGTATAGGTAAAACTGTATGGTCAAATAGTTTTATAATGAAGAAAGAATATCCAAGCCGATTAAACAATGTAAACTTTAGAAGGCAGTGTGTAGGTTATACCATTGACAAGTCAGGCGTTACAACACGGCAAGAGGGTGTTGAACGATTCGGACTTGGACAAGGCATTGGGAAGCACACACAACCAGCCGCATGGCGCTCACTTAGGCATAAATATAACGAAAGTGCGATCATAATGATTTTCATATAAAGGTTTTCATTACCAACTTTTAGTAACATCTCGAAACCGATAAAGCGGGACAGATCTACCTATCATAAAAATCAATAAAACCAATAATCCAATATCATCGCTACCGAGCCGATTCGTTGATTTCCGTACTAATTGTTGTTGTTGTAGTAACACGGGGGAAAAAATCGATAATTAACATCCTTGGTCATTATCTGATGCATTTACAGGCGGGCGGTTTGCTAAACGATATATTTGAATTGAATGAAGTTTTGATAATTATTAAAGTGAAAATCGGAACAAGTCGAAAATTTATATAATACTTTATTAATTGTCAAATAAAAGTAATATTTATGAATATGTTATCTAAAATATTTAGAAATCGTTACATTTTATACATCGAACACATAGATTTACTTTCTTTTTAATACATGAAACATCATGCTAACGTATATCTATGTACAGAAAAGAAATATTTACGCACCAGAAACTGTCTGTAAATAAAATAAATATTCAAGAATATGAAAATGTTATCTAAAATATTTGAAAGCGTATATACATCCTCTATACGCGCTTTCTTTCACATATTATGAACATTAGAATGTGAGCTTTTGATTCTAAAATATTTTTAAAATTCTAAACCACTAACGTTTTTCGATTTTCATCGTAAAAGGTAGTAAAATCGGCAAATTCTCATGTATTACCATAACATAAAGTTTGTCAGTAATTAAGTTTTGAAGCCTTCATAAAAAATATAGCTTTTTTTCAAGATATCTAAAAAGTATTTTTGTTGTCGAACGATCTGGAGGCCGGTTGCTGTAAAGAAAAAGAAGTATAGAAATAAGACTTATACTTTTAAAAGGAAATGCTTAACCCTTACCATGCTGGACACGACTGGTTCTTCCTTTGTAATCAGTGTAGATCATAATCAGCCTGCACATCCGTGTAGATATGTCCTAAAAACTTGGGCCATATATGACGGATGCAGACTGATCATGATCTGCACTGTCTGCCATTCAGCCAGTAAGGTTTTTGGTATGCACCCTTTTCATAATTAATAGCACTGTCCAAATTGAAAGATAGACAAGTTCGTTATTGTAATTTAGCATGGTAAGGATTAAGTTTCTTATATCGTGTCTAAATAGAAATATCATATTTGCGTGACTTGAATAGGTACTGCTGACAAATACTACTACAACATTAAATAACTTCATCAATATCTCAATTTTAGAATAGCAGACTTAACTAAGTAATAACTTAATATTTTTCGTGAACTTTGGGCAAGGATCTTTACTCAGTAACTATTTACGGATCAACTCTGTTAATTAACGATGTGAATTCTAAATTTGTACTGATTCTTTCTACTGTCATACGATTCATGAAATAAGGGTAAAAATCGTAAAAACAAATTTCATGAAAGAAAGGGAAAATACTATATAAAGACAGAAGAAAGTGAAAGACATATATTACAACGTAAAAACCCTAAAACCATAAAAATACCTATCACTTATAGTAAGTGGGGTAACATATCTTTTATGACCCGCCTTGAAACAACACTGACCGGATATTGTTTACCCCTAGGCAATATTGTAATACACAATAAAAGTCAATGGGTTATTTTAAGTTATTTGTTACAATTAAATCAAATAATAGATATCGCAATTTTTTTAAAACGAATGATTAAAGAATGTACCAAAAACGGGAGACAATCAAAATCCCCTTGATCAAAATCCCCTACACTGAAAAATGACAGGGTGTTACAAAATCCCCTTCATACTTTTGCAGGGGGTATCATAATCCCCTCTGTGATTTTCACTTATTTCATCAAGTTCAAATCCAACTATACACAATTTAAAAGTCTGTTGCATAAAGCACGTAAATACAATGCCTTTAGCAAACATAATTTAATTTGGAGCACTGATATCTATATATCTATAATGAAAATCACAGAGGGGATTATGATACCCCCTGCAAAAGTATGAAGGGGATTTTGTAACACCCAGTCATTTTTCAGTGGAGGGGATTTTGATCAAGGGGATTTTGATATACACTCACCAAAAACATGCATTAATTTAAGAATACAGAATAATATATATAAAGGAGGTTCGGAAAGAAGCAGAATTATCTGTTCATCATGGCTATCTTTCAAATTAACGTTTGGTCATATTATGAATAATAGAAAATGATTATTTAAAAAAAAAACTTATTAAAAAAATTCTATATGAAGAAAAAATGATGACCGCGTCGGAGATCGGACCCGGACCGCCGCGGCAATAAAAATGTCTCCAGATCCTTCGGCAAAAAATAATAAAGGTAACTGGAAATTAATAAATTAATCGTCGTTATATTTCTTAAGAATGCTTTGAAACTCAGTTACTGTCAGACTAAATTTTACGGAAAGACATGAGAATTAATTGCTTTAAGTATATTTTGCGATGAAAATTAAAAGCATTTGTATATTTAATGCGAATTGAACACTAAATCCTCCCTAGCGTTATTTTAAACGACAGCGGATCTAGGTTTCGGCGTTACTGAGTTCAGCAATCAATTTGTTTTAAATTGTGTAATTACAATTTCTTTTTTTCTTCTTTTTTTTTTGTCAATGTGAAGTTGCCTACAATTTATAGGCTTTGACCTATAACAATTTGTACCGACAAAGTCAGACTAGCAGACGACAATATTTTCCGTAACAGCTTCCGAGTACTTACGGATGACGGCGGAAAAAGCCGGAATATTTTAAGAAATGCTCACTGTACACACTAAAATGCAAAAAGGACCAAACAAACCATTATAAAATTTAAAACAAATTACACATAACGAAAACTGAATAATTTTTCTACATTTTTAGGGGTATCGAATTTTTGATTTTTTGCGGAAAATATCTCATTTTATCTGTTATATTTGAAAAAGTCAGCTTCTTTTTACCCGTTTCCTACAGAGTCTATATGAACTGAGGTGGGTCTATTTAAAGTCAAAAAGGACCAACCAAATATTAAAATATTTTTTTTTTAAATATTCATAATATCCGGAATAAATTAAACTTTAATTTGTGGGGTATCGAATTTTTGATTTCCAAATAGAACTTTTTCTATTTAAGTTTAAGTATTTTTTTCCTTCTTTGTTTATATAGGCAAAATTATCGATTTTCCAATAGATCGATGTTACTAAAAGTTGGTAATGTGTAATGGCACTCTTACGCTCTGCCTTATTTGTCGTATCGACGCCCTTACTTTTCGCTCTAACGTGTTCTCCTTAAATGCGCCAAAACGACAGCAAGACATGGCAGAAATCAGCCAGTGTAAGTAATGATGTGAAATGTGTCATGTTTCATTAAAGTAAATTTAGAATGTTGTAGCGAAAGGTTGTTTTTTTCCAGAAGATGGGGTCCATTATCTTCAAAGTGTCTGGTGATGTGTCATTTTCAATGTGATTTAAGAGTCTTATATATATCAGTAAAATCCAGAGTGTGTCGGGAGGGCGGATCCCATGACCCATCCCCTCTCAGCTTGGGGTTTTCGTGTCTGCTTCTAACAATTAATTTTGCCTGTTATCAAAATGATAAAACAGCAACAATGTTTCAGGTCATATTATACTGATTAATGTAATCATCATCAAATTGGGCACCTTTAATCCCCATGCTTTTCCCATGCAGTGACCCCGGAAAGTAGGACACTTTATGTCTTTAAGCGGTGATAAGTTTTGTGATTACAAGTCGGTAACATGTAGAAGTTTTGGCTGTACGATTTCCACAGTATATAATTATACTATCTCATTTCATCGAGTCTTAACCTGCGAAAGGTTTGACTTGATCCAAAAATATGGTTTAACGTTATATTTAGATCACGTCCGTAATTTACATTGTATATTACAACGTTGAAAATTGACCTCCTGCGTCATTTCAATGTTACACAACCATTGCATGACAGACCCATCATACATAAACAACCAGGTCAGTACTGCGACTCGAACCAACGGCCATAAATCGATGAGAGCTTTTTAATTTAACGTTGAAATATGACCCGACTGTAGTTGTTCAGTTTTCAGACATCCCGTCCATACATTACACATATAGTCACCAGTTTTGTATTTAGACGTTAATATGTAGCTGGGTTTTAATTTCTATACCTCACCAGTTTCTGCTGAGTTATGGCCGATGAATTGGCAGATAATTAGACGTTATTATTAGCTTAGCTTGTGGCGCGCTCGAGTGTACAACTAAACGTTTTTATTACTAAGAGTCCTAAAAAAATCAGAAATGTTAATCTTCGATCTTTATGGTAATAGGCAAATTACGTAAGATTATTGGGAATCAGTTTTCAAAGTTAAATTATGACCTGGCTATAGTTGATCAGTTTTTAATGTGGGTCAATTTTTCACGCGTGGATGGATCATTAATAACGGGCGGGGTCAATTTTCAACGTTGGAAATTGATCAGTCATCCGTTGAAAAAGGACCCAGGTGGTCAGTTTTCAACGGGGTCACTATTTAATGTTACACCGGATCCGAATCTGACTTCGGGTGTATTCTAGGGACTTTCAGTAAATATTTAGTGGTTCAAATAAGATTGTTGGCTAGCATTTTAACATTGAGTTTTTGTCGATGACTACATATTCTACTAAATTGACTACCATACTTACCAAGTTGTCGTCCGAATAAATGCAAACTTTTACAGATCTACTAATAACATTAAACACATCGCCTCCATGTTTTGTTTCTTTAGAATATTGCTGACCATATTTCTAAGTTGTCATCAAAATAAATCAAAACTTAACAAGTTTTAGTTTCTTTAAGTTAATGGTTCCGTAGCTCGACATATGGTATTATTTATATCTATTCTTTAATGGTGTTGTTCATTGCATATGGAAGACAAGCTGAAATGCATAATACGAGGTAAATACACTTTAATTGCCATGATAACAAGCAATGCTGTGATTTTGGTTAGAACTATCTGCAATATAAAAAGAAGAATTCCTTTCCACTGAAGAAATAATCCGACGTTAAATAAAATAAAGTATACAAATTCCATTAATAATTTTGATGTTTCTGTATGATAAGATTAATGTGATGAACTCATTCAGTGAGTCAGGATTATTTATACAAGAAATTAGAAAATTAATACAACACGTCAAAAGTCTTCACTCAACCTTTAAAGAAAATTATTCTTAAATCTAACTGATCAATTACGTAAAAGTCTATAAGAATTAAACAAGAGGGCAAAGATGGCCCTAGGTCGCTCACCAGAGTAACACACCATTACAGTGTAATCATGTTTGACTTAGTGACCTAGTTTTTGACACCACATGACCCAGTTTCAAACTCTTCCGAGTTTTCAAGGAGATAAACATTCTGACTTAGTTTCATGACGTTTGGAGCAAAAATGTGGCCTCTAGAGTGTAAACAAAATTTTTCTTCGATTTGGCCTAGTGACCTAGTTATTTACCCAACTGGACCCAATTTTTAACCCATCCAAGATTTCAGGGAGACCAATATTCTGACCAATTTTCATTAAGATTGGACCAAAAAATTGAGTGTAAACAAGCTTTTCCTTTGATTTTACCAAATTTTACCAACTGACTTAGTTTTTGACCCTACATGACCCAGATTCGAACTCAAGATTTCATGATACAAAACATTCTGACCAAGTTTAATGAAGATTGAATAAAAAATGTGGCCCCTAAAGTGTAAACAAGCTATTAATTTGATTTGACGTGGTGACCTAGTTTTTGACCCCTTGTGACCCAGATAAAAATTCTTCCGAGATTTTATAGAGACAAAAATTCTGACATATTCATGCATACCAGATGAAAAGTGCAGCCCCTATTGCATACACAAGGTTTATCTTTGATTTGACCAGGTGAACTAGTTTTTGACCCAAAATGACCCATATTCAAACTTGACCTGTATTTTATCAAAACAAACATTCTGACCAATTCCCATGAGTTTCAAACTTAAAATGGGGTCTCTAGAGTGTTAACAAGATTTTCCTTTGATCTGGCCTAGTGACCTAGTTTTTAACGCCTCATTATCAGATTCAAACATGGCCTAAAGATCATCAAGATAAACATTCTGACTAAGTTTCATGAAGATAGAGTCATAAATATGGCCTCTAGAGTGTTAATAAGCTTTTCCTTTGATTTTACCGGGTGACCTAGGTTTTGACTCCAAATAATCCAGATTCAAACATGAACTAGAAGTCATCAAGTCAAACATTCTGACCAATTCTCATGAGTTTCAAACTTAAAATGTGGTCTCTAGAGTGTTAACAAGATTTTCCTTTGATCTGGCCTAGTGACCTTCTTTTTTATCACACATAACCCAGTTTCAAACTTGGCCAAAAGATCATCAAGATAAACATTCTGACCAAGTTTAATGGAGATGGGATCATAAATGTGGCCTCTAGAGTGTTAACAAGCTTTTCCTCTGATTTGACCGGGAGACCTAGTTTTTGACCCCACATGACCCACATGACCCGCACTACGCCGGACAATGACCGATCCCAATAGCTCACCTTGAGCACTTCGTGCTCTGATAAGCTAAAAAGAAACAGTTCTTATTTTGCAACTCAGAACGACTAAGGTAGTCGGATAATATGCAGCAACAAGTTCAAGCTCCACAAAGGACTATCAGGACTAAGTACAACATAATGCCAGAAATAGGAAGGATTATGTCTACTGTCCTCCCTTTGTGTTTCCTCGGACAATATGCCATAGCGTCTCAAACAGAAACCTGCCTTGTGTGGCTTTATTTGTTCGGGTAAATTCTTAAAGGCCTATTTCTTGGCAGTGGGCCAAGGGATTTCTGTCTTCATTAGCACAGTTGGGGGCAAATGACTATCACAGTATGGTTCCAGTAAATAATAGAGAAGGGGAAGCAGTGTACTTTATTTAATAAATATGTGATAACATTAAAAGTTATACCTATTTTTGGCATTTTTATGTAAAGAAAATTATTTGATCAAACATAATAATAAAATAATAAAAACTTATTTAGGGAAATAACAAGTTTTTATTTTTTCAAGTTCTGTCTGGAGATGTGTGGTATTTTAGAAAAACGTGACTTTCATTCATCTAAAAGTTTTGTTTTAATGCTTGCAGAATATTGTAAATAACATTTGTCAAAGACTGAAAACCGAATTTGCATTTCAGTGTATGAAAAAAGTACACTTAATGCAACTTATAATTGAAATTGAAAATTCAGTATAGATGGAACACAATAATTTGATTTTTACCCAGTAATATAATAATAAAATAAAATTCCAATAATGGTGATTGCATGTATATGAGAAAATCATATTCCCATTCTTTTTTTCAGTATTCTATATAATTTAATATAATGTAAGGATCACCTTCATCAACATGACCTTTTTCAGTATAATTATGATACTGGAAAATATTGTTTGTCAACAGAAAGAACTAACTGAGTTTTCACTATACCTGTGTTTTATTATCATTGTTATTTTTAATATTATTACTATATCTTTTATTACACGCAATTATTACTATTATTTTATTTGTAATATTATATAATAATAATAATAATAATAATAATAATAATGATGATAAACATTAACTGAAGGAAACTCAATTTCTTTCAACTCCACTGCACAGATCTTCATGGTCTAGTTAGGTACCCTGTTGTGCTAATTGCCCTCTATTCATCTGCTGTTACATAATCGCAGATAAGCAGCAGATAAGATGGGAGTTGTTTATTGGATTTGGGGGAGGGGACACTTATATAGTAGTGGATCTAGGCCTTTAACTGAATGATATTAACTGATTTCATTGTTGTATAAAACAGCAGTGACTAAACTATTATGATCCAGTTTAAAGAATCGAGGGATTCAAGCTGAAACAGTGAATTAAAAAGCCCAATACATTGCGAATACTGCCGATTGGTGTGAATATCAAAACAGACAATCCCTTGAAATACAGTATGAATATCGGATTCGGTATCGGCTTAATTCGCAAATGTCTATTAGAAACAAGGAGAAACATTTTTAAAATCATTTTTGTAGTTTATATATATTTTTATTATAAATTAAAGTTTAAAATCTATGAACGCATTTTATGAACTTCGTGACAAGTACTTTTTAATGTTGAAGGTTGCACAGTTATACTTCTTTAGAAAGCTACCCTGTTATTAATCTTTAGTCGTTGGCGCGGAAACGAGGACACGTATCATTTTGCAAACAAACCATATGTGATGTGTACTTTCTGTAAATACGGCCATGTGCATTGTTAACATTTTAACCGTCCTATTAAATCAAAAAATAAGATTTTGAAATGAAAACAAAATCAGATGAATAGTTTAAAGAAAGAAATAATTCATACAACATGGTGGTGTCAAAATGTGTCTTACTAAAGTGTTCTGTCCCTTTCAGAAGCAAAAGCTGTTGCTATGACTTACGATTGCAAATTTGTGGAGACGTCGGTAGTTTTAAATGTGAACGTTGATGAACTGCTCGTCGGCATTGTAAAACAACTGCATATTAGATCAGCCAATTATGATGATGACGACAAGAGTACGGGATGTGCTTCCTCAAGTAAATCGTTGCTCACGAAAATTTTCAAGAAACACAATATTTCGAAGTCGTGTGAAAATTTGTATTCTTAATATAACTTTACACAAATAAACACATTTAAGCTAACCTCTTTATTGTCAAAGAGAAGAAACTGTTGATTAGGACACATACACGTTTTCTTAGTTGTTTTCTACATACACCAAAAAGGAGGATCTGGTAGCATTCTTCACTATTGTTCAGACGATTTCAGTCGGTCACTTTCAAAGATTGAAAAGATGACGTCTTCCGTTCTAGCGCACGCTGAAGACCAGGAAGACAAAGCTTCGCATATAACAATGAAATTTTGCCACGCGGAACTTAAGGTGACAGTTATTTTGTTGGTCGGCATGGACAGAATAGAGCAAAGACGAAAACTCGAAATGCTTTTCTTGGCATTTTTCACTTGGCTGCGTGACAGACCAAAAAGACAAACTTGTTTCATGAAAATGTTCTGCTGGGCGTCTTTTTAGCACCACTTGCCCGCTCAGAAAATTAAAAATAAGATTCATTACTTGCGTTGCAATACAGTTTACGCTAAATCGGCTCAGTAATAAAATGTAATCAAAGTAGTACAGTACCGAAGAAAGGTGATGTATGTTAGTACAATGTACGTGTATGAAAAAAATCCATTTCAAAAATGGCACAAGCGCTAACAGCGCTTTGATAGTTAGAAACCCAATACATACAGGATTTATTTCGGCAAACCATCAGTATGATACTCTGGTTTGTTGATATATACAGTTATGCATTCAAACCCCCTGTAAAGTGAAAAGATGTTAAGTAAAGGCATGCAGTCGATAGTTATTCGTAGTAAATTACTGCGGCACTGGTATATATTCAAAGGATGTTGAACTATCTTAATTGGGCATGAGTACTTATAAGTTTGTGATGAAGGCCACGGCTGCCTCAAGGTGGTGATACAGTAGGCCAAATTTTCCTTTCAGTACCGATAATGACGTCAGAGGTAGTAAATTATTCCGCATTGAACTACATTGTATAGCGGATAGATACGAAATAGTTGTGAGACAGTCTTTTCCTGATTAAATTCTGCGCGTTTACACAGAAAAGGTGATTTTGATAAATCATCTTCCAAAAGTCTTATGTGACATTTACGCAGCA
The DNA here is from genome assembly GCF_021730395.1 of Mercenaria mercenaria. NCBI lineage: Eukaryota > Metazoa > Mollusca > Bivalvia > Venerida > Veneridae > Mercenaria > Mercenaria mercenaria. The sequence continues at coordinate 27,737 of NW_026458978.1, read as the reverse complement.
CTGTATGGGGTGAGCTTGCTAGTGGAGAAACACAAACTTTTCAATATAGCATTTTTTATTTTCTGTAGCAGTTAAGCTTCTAAATTTGTCGTTCTCCAGGTCAGTTCCAGTAAGAAGATGACCTGAATTTTAACATCGTTTAGGTCGTTAATTGCATAGTCTTGGTTTAGTTTTCTAAAATGATTTTAATGATTACTTCAATTTCTGAGGGGAAAAAGAATATATAGCGTCTCTTCTTGCCCTTAGTCCAGGCATATTTCATGTTTCTTAGCCCATGCAAATTTATATTAAAAGGTGCATTTCTGTTGCTTTTTTCTGAGGTTTATGCAAGTATACGTCCAAACTGAATGCTTTATCTCAAGCAAGGAAGTAAGTGTCATTTTTTTTCTTCAAATTTTACTGATGTCTGTTCCATAATGTCAAATGTTTTCAACCGTTATTTTGATAACGTCATTTGTTTCTGTTTCCAGTAACACTTTAACCGATTAGTATCGGAATGTGAAATATGGTCACTTTTCATAAGAAGAAGGCACTTTTAACAATAAGTGGAGTTTTGCAAGTATTGTCATGTGATCTCTTTAGACCAATCAAATTTCTTCTTTAACGGTTCAAGTAGTAGCAAAAATTATAACACTGTATTTTTGTTTTTAAAACTGAAACATTTTATTTTATGTCAATAATAATTCGGTAAACGAGAAATGAGACTATAGAAAAGTTGCCGAAAATGTCTAATTTAACTTACAGTGCAACGTTACATCATTTATCTGAAGATACTTGGTGACAACAAATTGTTAACTGAAATGGCTGAATGACGGAAAATATTAGATAATCTTTGCTCTGAATTTGAAGATTACTTGTCAAAGTTAAACGTATCTACTAAAAATCCATGTAAGCTATGACTGGTTTGAGAAAAAAATGTTTATGTCCCATGTGTTCCGGTGTTTTGGTCTTTTGTTTATTTTCCGTTTATAACGCACCAGTTACATTATTTTACTGGAAGATGGGCTTTGATGTTCAGCGTGAAATTTGAGAATCATCAAATAGTGGGAAATTCATTATTATACGATGGTGTTTCAGTGTCTTCATAACAATGACATATTATATTATTATTATAACTTTACATAGACCGAGGTCTACACTAGTTTCATATTGTTTGTATTACGTATCGTTTATGCTTTGTGCCTTTTGGTCTAAACTGGTTGTTGATATTGTTATTTCAGTATAACTGAAAATAAAAGCATGAAGTATTTTTAGTATTCATCTTTGCTTTACAGGCAACATAGTACCATTTATCCCGTACGGTCTTGAAAAATCTGCAGCTTTGGAGCTTTGGCCTCGCACAAATGCCAACTGCTTTTTATACCCAGGTGGTTAACTAAACTACCACAATATTTGCGGTTCTTTTTAATTTTTTTTACATTAGTAAAGGTCGGCTTCATCGAGGAGAATGCATTTTAACTGGAGATATAACGTTATGATATCTTATGCTTGGTGCTGTTAAAAATTACCTACATAGCTAACTGAATAAATGATGCATACCTGTTTCATCACAATTGCGTGCAATATTTTGCATTATTGAAGAAAATATCTGATGTAAATGAAAACACTTTAACGTAACGGGTATGGAAACGTTCAGTTTTGACCAAATTTTAAACAATCTGAAATTTTCAATATTGGCTAAAAATGGCCATAAATTCTGAGAAAGAAGCTGGACCTTTTGTCAAAATATTCTTATGGTCCTTGACTGTGCTCACTACTAAAACATTTCTTTGTGATCAAAATATGGCAAGAAAAGCCAATGTTCTCAAAACTATGTGTTTGAACAAAATATTTATTCTGTTTCAAAATCAAAGCACTGAGACGACTGATGTGGGCAGCGGTTGACAGCTTCTGGTGATGGGCATGAACAGTTAGCTAAGTTTGGTGATTCTCGTTACACTACTTTTGATTAATAAGTATTTTTAACCTTTTTTTTACCAAATCAACGGGTAAAATTCGGCTTTTACTCTGTCAAAAGGGATAAAATAATATATGAACAAAGCTCATGTGCTTATTGAAAATTTTGTTTGGTTAATTTTGCTCAAAATCCTTTTTGAATTATAAGCATTTTTAACAAATCAATGGGAAACACTCTGCTTTTACTGGAACAATGGGAATAACAGTAAATATGAGCAAAGGCCTTGGACTAATTGATAATTATGTGATGTTTGGAGATTCTAGTTATAACAAGAGCTTGTAGAACACTTGCATGAAGTAACAGATAAGGAACAAACATTATTTGGTCACTGCCCACTAGACATTTAACGTATTGACCTTAAATCAATGATCATGGGTCATTTACCAGTCTTAAATGACCTCCGTATCTAATGTGATCTTACATCAAAGTATAATCTAGTTTTCTGGCAAAAAGTTCTATTGTCAATGTGTTCTTGACTTTTGACCTACTGAACTCAAAATCAAGAGGTCATTTGCTGGTCATGACAAATCTCCTAATCTCATGATCCTAGGCCCAAGCGTTCTCCAGTTATCATCCGGAAACCGATTGGTCTACAGATCATCAAACAATTATATTTACAATAGGCAAGAAGTCAATAGAGGATAGGAGCGAAAGACAAAGAGACAATAATGGTTGGCTGCAATAGAGATCATCTACTTGCCAATCACCCTAGTTTCAAAACTCTGGGTCAAGTGGTTCTCAAGTAAACCGTTTTCCATGTTCAGGCCCCTGTGACCTTGATCTTTGATCGAGTGAGCCCAAAATCAACAGGGATCATCTACTCTGCATATCCAATCATCTTATGAAGTTTCAATATTCTGGGTCAAGTGATTCTAAAGTTACTGATCCAGAAAGAAATTTTCCATCTTCAGGCCTCTGTGACCTTTCCCTTAAGTCAAGTGACCCCAGAAACATTAAGGGTCATCGACTTTCTAATTCCTATCATCGTGATTGAAGGTTCTGGGACAAATGAATCTAAAGTTATTGGTTGGAAACTGTTTTCAAAGTTCTGGTTCCTGTGACCTTAACTTTTGAACAAATGATTCAGAAATCAATAGGGGTCATTTACTCTACATGCCCAATCATCATATGAAGTTTCAACATTCTTGGTCAAGTGGTTCTCAAGTTATTGATCAGAAACGGGTTTCCATGTTCAGGTCCCAATTGAGCTTTCAAATTTTTATGCCCCTCTTCGAAGAGTATATTGTTTTGCAGATGTCGCTCGGTCGGTCGGTATGTAGAACAATCAGTTTCCGGATGAAAACTAAAAACCACCTGGGCCTAGGATCATAAAAGTTGATAGGATGGTTGGTCATGACAAGCAGATGACTCCTATCGATATTGAGATCAGTAGGTCAAAGGTCAAGGTCACGGTGACCCAGAACAGTTAAACGGTTTCCGGATGATAAGTCAAGAACGCTTGGGCCTAGGATCATGAAAGTTGTTAGAAAGTTTGGTCATGACCAGCAGATGATCCCTATTGATTTTGAAATCAGTAGGTCAAAGGTCTTTTATTTACAATGAAATTAAATGTTTCATTCAATTTTAAAACAACCAAAACAACTACTACTGTCTCCAATATCAGCACAGATCTTCAGGTTGCATTCAGTCATTTTTCAGCTGTAGGTTAATGTAACATGCCTCATAATCATGACAACATGCATGTTTTAGTGTTGTTATATTTTCTGGTCCTTTGGGATCACGGAGTCCATTCAACACATGTGTAATATAGTTCCGTTTTAGCCGGCGCTAGGGGGCGTATGAGTTGTTGCACATTTCATTTACTCTCATGAACAGACTCGATCAAACCGATTCTGTTTTTATTCTTCTTGGTTGCATTCTATGATTCCAAACAGGGTCTTTCAAAAAAAGTGACCCTGTTCCAAAGGATCATTTTACGAATTTTATTGTTAAAAATGCAAATATTGACTTTTTCAAACTTAGTTTGAATTGGCTCAAATGATTTCATTGCAGTCTTCCAAATCCCGCTCTTGTATAATTATCCGAGAAGAAATCGTACGCCAGTACGTGAATACTTGGGGATGAAAACACCGCGAATCTACCGGTGATTAAAAGGCGAACTTGTAAAAAATAATGTTTCTTTCAAATTAATTATATCCTTTAATGATATGTCAATCACAGACACCAGCTAGAATGTAAAATTAAATCAAATTGAAGTGCATATGTTCGTATTTTCGGGAAACAGGTATGAATATTTCGCCCCCTCCGTTACGGCTGCAATTAATTTCCTAATTCGTGCTATTTGCTATTCAAACCCAAAATTATTTATGTAAATTTTATGAAAAGATCGTATCTTTCTCCATGAAAAATAAATAAGATAATACCTCTTCTGTTGATTTCATGCAATATATCTTTCCATAAACCCATTACTCTGCTATAAACTTCGACGGATACACGGGTGCAATTTTATCATTCATAGAACGCACGGGTTATTAATAAAACCCGGCCCGGCCCAAACCACGGAAATAGCCGATTCCGATTGTACGGAAACCACCGGAAACTTACGGACGGAAGGCTAATATAATTACGAATGGTGATACCGTCATCTTTATCAAGGCAATTATGTGTATTTTATTTCATTATTACAAAAGTAGAAGCAAAGTATTTAATATTGACGATACGTATGTTTGATGAAGTATTGCACTTGACATAAGCAAAGACCTAAAATAACAAGATATTTGAATCACACTCAATCAAAGAAGTAATACGTTCGGCAGTCGATGTGTCATTTTGTGTACCGGACAGACACGAGATAGCAGTTTGCAGGATACTTTCAACAAAACTGGACAGGCTAATTAAATGTACGTCGTTATTTCACACCTAACGATGTGACACTAGGTTGTGTAGTAAGGCGGAGGGGTCTATACCGTGCACTGGAAGTATTTATAAAATTTGGTTGCCCGACCAAGATAGCGTTTTAGCATATTAAGTATTAATTTAATGAAAATATCTTGTCTTAGGGAACATATGAATGTAAACACTCTTATATTAAGGTTGTCAAAGATTTGCATTGATAAGTACACATTTTGCGAAAATTAACTAGAAATGTAAGTTTATGAAATTGTTATTATACTCCTTCTGCCTATCTCGGTTGCGTAACCAAGATAGATCGAAAATAGATGAACTACGAAGCTATGCGCTGTTTTCATACTTGCCATTTGTTTCAGGTTGTTGAAGTATTCAAATTTAAATATAAAACTAAATAAACTAATAAATTATATCAAAATCTAAAAACATAGTCCACTTTTTACATTTTTTTCATATTAAAGGGAGGCAATTACAAAATTTCATAAAAAACATCAAAGTAAACATTTCCAGAAGAGGTATAACTCTATGTAATAGGTCTTTGTTCCTGAAATACAAGTAAACTGAAAAAAAAAATCATAAAATGTTGCTCAAATGATAAATCATATGATTTAGCTTTAAACAAAACCGGGTGATTTTGTATGGAGATGATACCCGGAGTTACGGTAAGTTGTAGAAATGAATGAACTGGAGTATAAAATATGAAAGATCGGTCGCAAAGTTTAGACCCCCCCCCCCCCCACCACCACCACCACACACACACACACACACCGAAACATGTCCGCTCAGTCTGTTTAAAACAAAACAATAAAAACCGGTAAATATCTAATACGGATAAATGGGAGGATAGTGGTAGCAATGAACTTTCATGTTTTAACAATTTACTGCTAACGTTATTTTTGTTTTTAGATTATTTAATTTTTGATTTCTCTTTCTTTTATATTTGAAATAATACTAGCATATCTTTTTAACACAGAATTTAAAAAAAAACCGGTCCGGTCGGACTACGAACTATGCTTTTGCTATATGCTTATACAACTATTCACACAATGTTAACTTTTCTGTTTTTAAAATGAACATTTTAAAGCATCGATTACAAATGTGTGCAATTCAGATGTTAAATTATTATACCCCACACAATGTCCAATGCACTTTTCCCATTAGTTTAACTTGAATAATATATCATAAGGTTATAACACACTAAATAGCCACCACTATATATTCTATATAAAATGACAAGTTTTCACAATGCTGCAATACACACCTATTTTAAATTTTAAATTTCTTTAACTTACATTTTCTTGTAGAGCAACATTAATACTGTAAAAATATCCAAAGAAAAGTAGGGGTCATGTTTGATGCAAGAAAAATATTTCTGGTCAAACGGACACACCGTAATTTTTACACAGAAATGACAATCACAATTTAGGGTAGGGGTGTATGAATATATTTCACACGTTAAATCAGTTTGGAGTCTTTTTTCAACATGCAAATGCTACCAGTATGTCAATTATAGGCATGCAATATGATTTCAACCAATATATAGCAATGATTTCAAGGAAAAATCCTTCTTAAAGCAAAAAAAACTGAGAACTATTTGAATCCGCCATTATGCGACTACCATTTTTAGCTCATCTGATTTTTTGAAAAAAAAATGATGAGTTATTGTCATCACTTGAGCGGTTGTCGGCGTCGGCGTCGGCGTCGGCGTTGCCTGGTTAAGTTTTATGTTTAGGTCAGCTTTTCTCCTAAACTATCAAAGCTATTGCTTTGAAACTTGGAATACTTGTTCACCATCATAAGCTGACCCGGTATAGCAAGAAACATAACTCCATCTTGCTTTTTGCAAGATTTATGGCCCCTTTTGTACTTAGAAAATATCAGATTTCTTGGTTAAGTTTTATGTTTAGGTCAACTTTTCTCCTAAACTATCAAAGCTATTGCTTTGAAACTTGGAATACTTGTTCACCATCATAAGCAGACCCTGTACATCAAGAAACATAACTCCATCTTGCTTTTTGCAAGATTTATTGCCCCTTTTGGACTTAGAAAATCAGTTTTCTTGGTTAAGTTTTATGTTTAGGTCAGCTTTTATCCTAAACTATCAAAGCTATTGCTTTAAAACTTGCAACACTTGTTCACCATCATAAGTTGACCCTGTACAGCAAGAAACATAACTCCGTCCCGCTTTTTGCAAGATTTATGGCCCCTTTTGGACTTAGAAAATATCAGATTTCTTGGTTAAGTTTTATGTTTAGGTCAACTTTTTCTCTTAAACTATCAAAGCTTATTGATTTGAAACTTGCAACACTTGTTCACCATCATAAGCTGACCCTGTACAGCAAGCAACATAACTCCATCCTGCTTTTTGCAATAATTATTGCCCCTTTTGGACTTAGAAAATCATTTTCTTGGTTGAGTATTATGTTTAAGTCAACTTTTCTCATAAACTATCAAAGCTATTGCTTTAAAACTTGCAACAGTTTTTCACCATCATAAGTGGACACTGTACATCAAGAAACATAACTCTATCCTGCTTTTTGCAAGAATGATGACCCTTTTTAGACTTAGAAAATCATGGGTAGGACAATATTTCTATTACACAAAAAAAATCAGATGAGCGTCGGCACCCGCAAGGCGGTGCTCTTGTTTCATAGATGCTCAGGCTATTTAGTGTCTATATGCCTAAAAGGAAATATGAATTTTTTTTTCAGCTTTTTTGCTCTCTATGTGAAGTTTCATCTATATTCAGCTTATAAAACAAGTTTCAGACCAAACAAACCAGTAGTTTTCTCAAAATCACTATTTTTGTACAGCCATCATTTTGTCCAAAGACTGCGGTTTAAGCCGTTAAATTTGGCTGAATCATGTATAGTCATTAAACGCTGTTTTTTCAAAAAAAAAACCGTAAGATATTACATCAAATATACCACCAGCAAGTGCGGAATAGACAACCACACTGAAAAAAACTTATAATTGTGATAAAATATAGAACAAAATTAGTGTTTAGTGAATTTTATTTTGTTAAAAAAAAGCTTATTTTTCAGTAAAAAATGGGAAAATTGTTTGTTTTTTTTTCATCTCAAATGCAACAATACTGCATATTTTTGCATTCTATAGCTAAAAGTCATATCTCATGGCCATGGTATTCAAGTTATCTCCAACTATTCATGTCAAAATGTAACTAAAAAGGTGTTGATACTGCACACCTGGTCTCTGCTCAAATGGAATGAAATGGTATCTAAGGATATTACTAAAGATCTTCAGATTTCACACCACACAGGTGATGGAGATTCTAAAGGTCATTCTGGTGTAGACAAAGGTCAAGGAACTAAAACTGTGCACTTGAAAGATGTGAGGCACCTAGCAAATTCTCTAAAAAGGCAAATATTAACCGGGCACCATTTAGTGACAAAATGTTCCGTGGTAAACAGAAGTCTAATCTAAAAAACAGATTTGCTCTATCTATTAAATCTAGGTGTGTTTCAGAGCTATCAAGTGCACATAAGAAGTACAAAAGCAATTTGAAAGTAATAAAACACAAAATGCCTAATATAATTTCAGCAATAGTACTATGTTTCAAAGGTTACTGTGGTACCTCATGTTCTAAATACAGCTTGATTTGTTCTGGCAACTACAGAAAAGCAAAAAAATATATGCCAGACAATGTCAGGCTTAAAATGACTGATGATGATGAGACTTTACTCAGGAAATGTATTGAAATTCTCCTTGGTCCAGAAAGCATAGTAAAAACTAAATTTTTAACATCTACACAGAAATGTGAAGCAGTGAACAGATCCTATAATGCATGCTTGCCCAAAAATGTTACATTTCTCCGCAACTGCCATGGCCGTATCCATGGCCAGATTCTAAGACTAAATCATGGGCTTGCTGACACTGTTATCCTTAAAGCTAGGGTAAATGGTGTAAAACTGTCACCTGGCTCTTCTGTTATCAGACATCTTTTAAGAACAGAGTACTACGACAAGTTGCGTAAAACTACTAGGTACATATCGCGAGCAGGACGCAGTCGTTTTGCATCACGCCAGTATAGGTACAAATTACATACAGATTTACACTATTCAAAGGGTCTCACTGACCCCAAGCCTGACTTTTCTAGCACCCCACACCTAAAAGATCATGCTTATGCATAGAGTGTGATATTAGGATGAAATAAAGATGGTTATAAGTAAAATTATTGTGCTGCCTTGTGGCCAGCTGAGCCGGTGTAATGAAGTATTTCGACCCCCATAGAATAATGACCCCCCGGTCATTATTCTATAGAAAAAGTGACCCCCCGGTCATAGTATTATGACCTCCAGATCATAGTACTATGACTCCCCCACGTGAAGTAAACTGAACCTCACGAAGAATATTGACTCCCATAAAAAAACGACCCCCGGTCATTTGGTCAAATTTAGTGATAACTCATGTATCTAAGGCCTAATTGCTGCATTTTATGCCCCCACACGGGGGAGGGGGGCATATAGATTTGCCCTTGTCCGTCCGTCCGTCCTTCCGTTTGACCATTAGCCCCAGATACCATCACTTGACACAGAAATCAGAGCATTCCGCAACGGGAAAAGGGATTCTATTTCTAGACGCTGTATCTTGGTGTATACATTTTTTTCAGGAAAATAACAATTCACAATACGTTCACAAAACACACCAGTGTCAATAATCCCTGCAAACTTCGGTATGATGTAATTCTTCAGGAGAAATCTGCACAAGAAACTGCTAGCATAGAACTTAGTATTAATAAAGTTGCAATACTTAGCAGTGGTAGTAAAGTACGGTAGCGGCAACAATAGAAAGTAGTAGTAGTAGTAGTAGTGGCAGTGGTATTGGCAGTTGCAGTAGCAGCAGCAGCAGCAGCAGCAGCAACAGCAGCAGCAGCAGCAGAGGAATAAGTGACAGCAACAACAGCAGCAGGAGAAGAAGAGGTAGATGTACAAGACGTATTAGTGGAAGCAGGTACAGTAGTATCAGTAGTAGCAGTTGTAGTAGAAGAAGAAGAAGTACATGCAGTAACGGCAGTAGAAGTAGCGGCACCAGTAGTAGTAGTATAATCAAAATGTTACCTATTGGCAATGGAGGGTATTAGAGTTGTAGATCTAGTAAAATTGTCCGTTAGGTTTGGTGGGGATCACTTTTTAATAGATATTATCGTCGAAAATCTTTTTAGGAGCCGGTGTTTTACACGGAAAGGGTAACTTTTTTAAATAGAATAATGTCCGGGAATCGATATTGTATGAGAGTTCGAATGTAGTAATTTCGGCAGTGAGTATTTTACATGGAAGGAGTCACTTTTTCTATAGAATAATAACCGGGGTCGTTATTCTATGAGATTCGAAGGGAGTCATCTTTAGAGAGTCAGTATTTTACTTGGAGGGGTCAGTTTTTCTATAGAATAATGACCGGGGGTCGTTATTCTATAGAGTTTTCAAAGGGAGTCGGTTTTTTATAAGGGGAGTCAATATTTTATAGGAAAGGAGTCACATTTTCTATAGAATAATGACCGGGGGGTCGTTATTCTATGGGGGTCGAAATACTTCATTACACCGGCAATGCACACATATAACAAGTTATATTAACCGCACAAATGTAAATAAGCCTTGTATAAGTTATGTATATAATAGTGCTATATTTATCAAAAATATTATACAAAAATAGTAAACTACTGTATACCATAGAATACAGTCCTTGAAAGAAAACTCCCTAAACTTATGGCCTGAGCATTGGTCCCCACATTTCTGCCTTTCATTATTTATGAACTGGGGTTCAATGCTCAAATGTTCCGGGTTCACACACAGAGAAAAGTGGCATATATGCGACACGTGTAGGCCTTCGGGTATTTTTAAAATATTTCTAGTGGCCTGACACATAAGTCTGTGCACATAATATTGTTTTCTGACAGTTTCTCCAGGCAGTTTTGTGGTTACTTTTCCATAGCTAGGATTTTTATTTACTGTCGTACAACCAAGCCATTTCCGACACCCTTTCTCCCCCACCGGTATAGAATTATCATTTATTTTTTGCTTAATTCTTTCAAAAATCAGTTGTCTGGGTTGATGTGCCATGTTTACAAATTATTTTTTATTTGCAGACGACAGAAAATTTTAGTAATTCTACCGGGTGACAATTCTTATAGGTTATAACACACTAAATAGCCACCACTATATATTCTATATAAAATGACAAGTTTTCACAATGCTGCAATAGACCCATTTAGACCCATTTTAAATTTCTTTAACTTACATTTTCTTGTAGAGCAACATTAATACTGTAAAAATATCCAAAGAAAAGTAGGGGTCATGTTTGATGCAAGAAAAATATTTCTGGTCAAACGGACACACCGTAATTTTTACACTGAAATGACAATCACAATTTAGGGTAGGGGTGTATGAATATATTTCACATGTTAAACCAGTTTGGAGTCTTTTTTCAACATGCAAATGCTACCAGTATGCCAAGTATAGGCATGCAATATGATTTCAACCAATATATAGCAATGATTTCAAGGAAAAACCCTTCTTACAGCAAAAAAAAAACACTGAAAACTATTTGAATCCGCTATTATGCGACTACCATTTTTTCATAGGTGCTCAGGCTATTTAGTGTCTGTATGCCGTAAGCGTTTTTATATCTCGTGCGCAAAATCGTTATTTTCAATTTCTGCGCATGTGATATTATACAATAATTGCCTTTTGGTGAGGTCGATATGAGCCGCGCCATGAGAAAACCAACATCCGCCCAGTCTGGTCAGGATCCATGCTGTTTGCTAACGGTTTCTCTAATCGCAATAGGGAGCGGTGGTCTAGTGGATAAGGTGTTGGCCGCTCAATCCAGAGGTCGTGGGTTCGAGCCCCACTGGGGTCACGACCATGACTTCTCATATGACACCAGTACTGGTTTTTCCAGGAAGCGGACTCGAGAGTGGTTACAATAAGCTTGAAGCTTTCATCACAATCGAGCTAAAACAAACTTGTATAAACTAAAAACTAATCGCAATAGACAATGTTGGTTTTCTCATGGCTTGGCTCATATGTGGATTTATCGGTCTGATAAAAGCAATATCAACCTCGAGCGAATTTATCGACTTGATATCGCTTTAACAGGTCGATAAATCCACATATCGACCACACATAAAAACGACAATTGTTTTATTATCAAATCCAGCCTACTCAAAAGTATAAACATTAGATACAAATGTCTGCAGCCTTAGGTCATCTTTCGTGGTTAATTGTATACGACGTCGCATTGTTTTAACGTAATAACGCGTGGACGTCACAGCTGGAGGTCAATATGTGTGTTTGGCTCCGCCTTCGAGAAAATACAATTTTTTATCGTTGAACATGTGACTACATCTAGAACAATGGAAAGGACTATAAATATAGATTTAATGATAAAAACAATAATTTCATATCACATGCGCAACAACGCTATTTTGTTTTTCTGCGCATGTGATATTACATTTTCATGTCTCCCTATGAGAGATCGATACTTTCGTACTGATTAAAAGACGATGCGCTTATTTATACATAGAATTAAATTACTTTATCTTGTGTTCATACATGTGTGAACCCGGCCTATTTTTTCTTTTCTGCTTTTGAATGATTTGTTCTACATGCAACATTTTGAAAACAATTTTTCATCAAATATCAAACTGAAACTATCACCATCAGATTGGAAATTAACTAACTACTAACTACTAAGAAAATGAGTGCTCTCATTATATGTTCCGTAGTTATCGCCGCTTTTCGAATGTTACTGCTGCTGATTTTGTTGAAGTATGCCCATAAATACAGCGTTATGTAACCTCAAGACTATACAGTGTGCCCATACCACGTGACTTTGACGTCATTTTATAGCTAAGACGGCAAGCCGAATTCCGTCGATTCGATTCTTCAAAGTAGCGTAAGTTCTTTATTTCTTGATCAAATATGACCAAATAAAGCGCAGGCTAAGGAAAAAAGTGAGTACTTCACTCACAAGTAAACGGTTTTATCAACAGATGAACAGTTTCGGCCTGAAAACGGGAAAACTGTTTTGTTTAGAGAAAATGAGCATGGTAAGACGGCAAGCAAGAGCCCTTTTTGACAGAAAAACGGATGATTGTACACATCAGAGGTGTCGCACGTATTACCGATTCACAGGAATTTAATGCCGGCTCTGTGGGAGGCCTTAATTGACAAAAATGTAGCAGAATTATTTAAAAACTTTTAAAAAATCCAAAATATGCTAAGACGGCAAGTCCGCTAAGACGGCAAGTCATTTTTATTAGATATACCTGGTTGCACCAACTTACGTAATTCAACACTTCTGTGGTTACAGGCCGTCCATCCTTCTATCAATCCGTCCGTCAGTAACATTTTTACTATGTTTCATCAATGCTTGTGAAATAAAATAGAAAAATGTGGAAACTTTACAGATCGTCGCCCAACACGACAAAAACGAAAATGTTGCAGGCTCGGTTTGATTGAGCCTGTTCATGGACGGTAGTGGAAATACATGCTACCTCTAGCCCCGGGTTGAGCAGAACTCAACATTTACACATGCTAAAAGTACAATAAGCAATTCAAACGGCGGTGAACATGGAACCTTCAATGAACACTTACATAAAAGTTCAGTGACATTCATTGATCATCTTTCATCTTCTCCTTGAATCACAAGTGCTGGGCAAAAGAGATATGAACGGTTTATCCTCACTGTTTTCTCATTAAGGCAAAACAATTATTTTAACTTTGGACCATACACCGTTTTTGGTGGAATTACACACTATCATTAAAGCTACCATATGCATCGCCGAATGAATACATCATCGGATGTTGCTAAATTGATTTTTAGGTTGAAACCACGAAGTGGTTGAGACCTATAATTACCGTATTCCAGAACTTGCAAAAATATCAGACTAACCATTTTCACTGAACGACAGATTAATCCGCTGTAAGGTTTTTGCCCGTTTTTTTTTTCGGGCTAATCGACAGATATTCTTATTGATGTTTTCTGAACATTGTTCTACAGTCGGTTGATATTTTCATACATATGTAAATACAACAAGGTTAAAGAATGCGTCATTTCGTATTAAAATTATGTTTTTAAGTCTGTTGATCCATCGAGCATGACTAAGTTGAAAAGCGAAGGTGTATTCCTTTAAAACAATTCAGAAAAACCGCAGACGTGACCGAAGCGCATGAAAATATGCCGTGAAAAAATAGTTCAAAACGTATAAGAAAGATTTCTCTAGTTTAGCCTTAATACATAATGCACTCGTCAGTAATAAAACAGCATATGATCTGAATCATTTTTTCTAGTTGTATAGGATATAGATCTGCATGAGATTCTTTCTACCTGTCCTGATTCGAATGACAAGGGAGATCACTGTGTAGGAGTAAGCTAAATGATAAACTGCTTTATTTCATTTGAAAATAGATTTTCTTTCTGAATTACTTCCCTTTATTCTTATTTTATCCTTATTTTTGTACAGCTTTTATAACGACCGATTCATATTATTTATTATTTAACATTTTACTTTATCGTTTTAATATCTCTGTAAGGCTGATGCAAAACTGAGTCAAAATATTTGTTTAAGATTTCCTTTTTATAAATAATTATATCTGTAGTATATGAATTGCTACAGTGCTCCACAGTAACATAGAAAGCTACACGTTACAGGTTAAAGCCCTGCTCCGCGGCTATTCAAATTCTTTTGTGTGTATGCAACCAAAGATTACAATAGGTAATAGTTAACGGCCACGTGCCAACCTTTAGCACGCAAAACCACATGTATTTCATATAGAATTTCTATTTTGACAGACGGCACTGTTCATAGTCAGGATTTTCATGCTTTTTCAGTGACAATTCAAGGTTAAAGGGTAGGACGCGAGCAGGGCTTTAAGGAAAATGGTCGTGCTGCAAGTACACGTCTGGTTAACTTACCTATTTGTCTCGATATTTAATATAATAACCTATATTAATACTTACAAGATAAATAATTGACATTCCTTGCAAATCCTGAATACATTTAGGTGTTAGGGGTACTTTACTACGACTTTTAACAACATTACATCAGTTCCGGATTATTATAATTGTTATTGAATTGAAAAATTTACATGAAAGTTGTCATTTTGATAAACGTTAATAAAACAGAGTAAAAGCTACAGAGTTTTTAAAATAGATTATGAAGCAAAATAGAATCAAAACAGTACATAACGAGAATTTATAGTCGGTTAAAAATCTCATCAGAGCTAATGTTTCTTGTAATTTGACTTTCCGACTCAATTAATAAATCTTATCTTAGTATATCAAATGTTGGTGTTTGCCTGATGTGAAGTTTCTAAGTATGTGTGCCCGATAAATGAAACTGTTTGATTTCTTTTAAGCAAAATTGAATCAAAGCATATCAACGGGGCATTTGCGTCTTCCCCCGATGATTTTCATGTGTATGGTTCTTTTTCTTATCTCAAAACTGCACGGAAGTCGAAACAGCAGGATCTTGGGGTAGATACAGGTCTAGTTTCCAGTTTGGCGGACCCCACTGACTTCTACTGTTGTTGTAGCAGGGTCGGTCGTTTGTACAAACATTTTTAACAAGGTAGTGGAGTTTAAAGACAACAACCCATGAATTAAAGAGTAGGGTTGCAACATCTTTAATGTTTTGGTGTCACGATTACTTAAGTCGTGACATCAGTACATTTTATTTCTAGGCTCGGCTAAACAAGAAGTTGATTTTGCAGAAATATGTAGAATTATACAACCCTTTCTCCAAGAATTGTGAAAGTTGGTGTATTTGTGGGTGGTTCCAATACTCCCGCTTTCATAGCCTTGGGTATTGTTTAATCACCCCTTGGATATGGTGCCTGCTTTTGACTGTTCCTGTGAGATGCAGGCTCCATAACCTCAGATCCCCTTCCTAAATTCCAGTTTGTTTAGTTCTGCCCATTGTTTTCTCGTTTGGGGCAAACCCTTTATTTTATCTGGGGACCAAACGCCGCTCTTCTTGGAATTACACGCATCATTTTCGTTTTTGTTGTGTTGAGCGACCTGTGGAGTTTCCACTATTTCTATTTTAATATGTGATATCGTGTTTTTTTTCTGTTTTTTTTTTTTTTTTTTTTTTTTGGGGGGGGGGGGGGGGGGGGGGGGGGGGTAGGGGGTTGAATAAGGTTTTTCTATTCTACTCAATACTTTGAACACAGCTTCATAGAAATACTTTTTAAAGCATGTCTTCTAGCTTATAGACTGAGTTAAGAATAAGATTCTTATTTGTCAAAACATTATTTTATATATCTGAAAATCGTGTTTTTGATTTGTGGAAGTCGACAAAATGGCTCTTCTTAATTAGTAGCCTTATTTTTAATACATAACGATTTGTCAAGGAAACATTCACTCAAACATTACATGTACAACAGACTTGTGAACATATAAAGTAGTATTGATTAGGTCAAAAATGTGTATTATTTGTTGTTGCCTGCTGCCAACTGTATATTTGTTCTTTAGTTTTCGAAACGCTATAACATACTTTAATCCAAAGACCGACACGCAGAGGTACATCCAAGATGGTATACATGTGTAGCTTTTGAATTCTTAACCTTTCTAGAACAGTTCTCACTTATATGCCAATCCTGCTAGAACAAATCATAATTCTCGTTTAATTTATCTATTAAGCCTCACAATTTAGCAACTGTACCAAAAAAAAAGCATATAACGTAGTTTAAAACATCATATGACTTCACTTATATAACGGTTCTTTGATGTTTTCCTAAAGTTTTGACAAGAAGTAAAATGATCTACTATTGGTAAACATCCAATGGCCGCTTGTAGAGAAGTGCGACTCCATAGACGATATTACTATAAAAAATGACTTGCCGTCTTAGCGGACTTGCCGTCTTAGCATATTTTGGATTTTTAAAAAGTTTTTAAATAATTCTGCTACAGTTTTGTCAATACAGGCCTCCCACAGAGCCGGCATTAAATTCCTGTGAATCGGTAATACGTGCGACACCTCTGATGTGTACAATCATCCGTTTTTCTGTCAAAAAGGGCTCTTGCTTGCCGTCTTACCATGCTCATTTTCTCTAAACAAAACAGTTTTCCCGTTTTCAGGCCAAAACTGTTCATCTGTTGATAAAACCGTTTACTTGTGAGTGAAGTACTCACTTTTTTCCTTAGCCTGCGCTTTATTTGGTCATATTTGATCAAGAAATAAAGAACTTACGCTACTTTGAAGAATCGAATCGACGGAATTCGGCTTGCCGTCTTAGCTATAAAATGACGTCAAAGTCACGTGGTATGGGCACACTGCTATAGATACCTATCAAAAAGTAATGATTTTTATACAGCAAAGTCGCGACAATTTCTAGTTTAGTTTAATAATATTTTATTGTATTTGTTATTTGGCATATGTACAAAAGAATGAACACAAAAGTAACATATACAAATGGATTGGGCCACGAGTTATATCAACATCAGCAAACGGCCCGTTCCACATGAAGTCAAATTAACAGCTCTGTAAACAAAGTGATAGATTATATGTCTATAATAACTTTCTAATTATGAATGAAAAAAGAAGAAAATGCTTAAAACTTATTAATTTCTGATCAAAGAAGTGAGAAAAACGGAGGAGAAAATGACTGTAAAGAAGATGAAAAAATAACTTTGAACTGAGATTAGATAGATCTAACATCATTGTTTCACAAAGAAAAAAATATTTTAATAATTGAAAAATAATCAGAAATCAAATTAGAGAAAAAAGGAGGGACGATTCCTCTGAATTGTTCGACAGCCTGCACCCGCACCAACCCAACCACCCCGTGGGCCCATCATCCACATCGGAAATAACATAGGGGCTGCAATAGTAAAACATTAGTAAAAACGTTTTGTATTCTTTATAAATTTTTGAACTTCTGCAAATAGTCTAACATTTTCTTCATCAGTACGACTACTTATTCCAAATAATAGTTTGTTCGTACTTATCGGATGAAACGGTCGTGTATTACGAAATAATATTATTCTTTGGTCAGCAAATAAGCGACATCGGAAAAAATAATGTTCAGCATTTTCGAAATTATGACCACAGTTACATTTTGGAGTGTCTTTTAGATGATTATTGAATAAGTCTGCATGTAAGTTACTACAATTATTTCTAATACGGGCGTGATGGACCTGTTCAGCTCGATTTCCACTAAGGAAGAACGTTGGTACAATAGGGGGTTTGTATACTTCTTTCAATTTTTGTTTGAATTTTGCGAGTGTATCTATTTCGCGGATATTTTGATCTTGTTCGTCCCACAGTTTTATCGCTGATGGTATTACAGATTTTGAATATATTTCTATGCGTCTAGGTAGCGTTACAAAGTCCGAGTTATTTCTTAAGAAGTACGAGTTAGAGTCTAAAACAGTTGGCGGAAATAGTATATTTAAGTAGTCGGGAAGTTGACCATATTTATATTTATGAATTAGAATCAATTTTTGCATTTTTCTTCTGTCTGCAAGTGATACCCAACCTATTTCGCGTAAGAGATTTTCTATTGAGACTGACCTAGTAAGACCGCTTACTATTCTCGCTGCCTCATATTGTAATTTTTCAATAATAATCTTTTCGTAAGAAGTACAATTATCCCAAACTATAGACGCATATTCCAAATACGGTCTTAAGTATGTAATATAAATTTGATTGAGTGATTTTCGCTTTATTTCTCATAGAACCAAGTACTTTAGAAGCTGATGCTACGATGTTAGAAATATGGGTATGCCAAGAGCCGTCCTGGCTAAAAGTTAGACCTAAGTGTTTATGATTTTCAACAAAGTTTAACTGTGAGTTTTGGAAAGTTAATTTAGGTCTAGCCGTATCTGAAAGGGAGAAAAATAAGACTTCCGTTTTCGAAGGATTGAAGTTGACTAACCATTGTTTGGACCATTTATTAATTGTTTCTAGGTCTGCATTCAAAATTGATTCCATGTATTGTGTATTTGAAGATGAAACCGCGAGAGAACTATCGTCTGCGAAAAGACGTGTAACACTAGTAAGGGGGCTCTGCAATATCATTAACGTAGATGAGAAAAAGTAACGGCCCGAGCACCGATCCCTGTGGAACGCCTGATTCTAAAACTTTTTCATTAGAAAAAGTAGAGCCGACAAATTCTTTTTGAGTGCGGTTACTAAGATAGCTTGAGATCCATTTAATGATATTTCCAGAAATACCGTATTGGCGAAGTTTGAATAAAAGTCCTTTGTGCCAACCTGTCGAAAGCTTTCGAAATGTCACAGAAAACCATACACATAGATTGTTTATCGTCGAAAGATTTAATATTTGGTTATATATATCGATAAGTTGGTATATTGTAGAATGTCCTGATAAAAATCCTGACTGGTTTTTGTATATGAACTGGTTTTCACAATTAAGGTAGTTATATAAATATTTAAACACTATACGTTCCATGACCTTTCCTACGCAACTTATTAATGAGATAGGTCTGTAATTGGAAGCCATATCCTTTGAACCTTTTTTAAACAGAGGCATAACATGAGCTTTTTTCCAAGAAGTTGGATAAGAGTGTTCTCTAGCTGATCTATTAAAGAGGATACACAGAGGTTTGCAAATAGTTGACGCTGTTCCTTTTAACATGCGATGGCTAATTTGATCTGGGCCACTTGCTTTATTAACCATTAAGTTTGATAGTACGTCTATCACATCTTGTTCTGTAATAACAAGATTATCTAATGTAGAGTCAGTTTTTAATCTGAAGTCTGGAAGATCTGTATTAGAATCATCAACATTATAAACAGCGACAAAAAAGTCATTAAGCGTATTCGCCTTATCAAATTCTGACGTTGAATAAGTATTATCGTTGTTTAATAACGGTGGAATGATTTCACTTTTTACCGAATTTTCTTTCATTAGGGTTTTAACAAGTTTCCAATACTGGCGAGGATTTGAAGAACTTAAATCATTCAGTGAAAATTCTACAGAGTTATAAAATTGTTCTTTTGCATATTTTTTCATATTATTGAATTGTTCCTGAGATTTTTAGAAATTTTCCAGTCAGATACTTTGTTAGAATTTATTGCTATACGTTTTTGTCGATCACGCTGTCGTGAAGTTTTTCGTATTTCAGAAGAATACCAAGGTTTGTCATAGGGACGGACTGTTACTAGACTTGTTGGAATACAAAGTTTTGCAAGATCTATGTATCTTTCAACAAAAGAATCAGCCGCACTATCTAAACTACTATGATTTAAAAATGACCAGTCAGTATTACTTATAAGAGTATTAAATAGCTCAAAATTTGCATTTTTGTAATTCCATACTTGTCTTTTGTAAGATGAATTTAATTGTAGATCAATCTTAATGTGAACATAGATACCAAAATGATCACTTATATCTCTGTCTGTTTCAAAAGTTCCTGCGTCAAAGTAATGAATATCTTTCGTTATTGCAATCGGATCGATAAGTGTGCTAGAATGGCTTGTTACTCTTGTTGGTTCATTTATAATGTTTTTCATGTTATTCAATGTAAGAATGTCACGAAATTTATGGTTTGCTGCATTGAGTTGGTCTTCATTTACATCTCCGACCATTATAATGTTATTATTTATTTCGGCCGCTTTTTCAAGACAAGTATTAATTCTATCCCAAAAATCAATAAGTGAGTTCGGTGGTCTGTATAGCGTGCAAATTAAAAAGGATTTCTTGTGGTCTTTGACATTTATCCACATTGATTCCGGTAAGAAACTTTCCAATTCTAATAAACGTTTTGGACGCAGTGAAGACGAAGTGTACATTAAAAGGCCTCCGGAGTGCGCACTTTCGTCTTTTCGAAAAACCGTATCGAAACCATCAATGTTTAAGGTATCGTCATCTACATCAAAAGATAAATGGGTTTCTGTAAAACATAAAATACTGTTGCTAAAGTCTGAAAAAGTATCCTTAACGTAGTTCATTTTATTTCGAATACTGCGTATATTTAAATGGAAGATTGTGAGGCATTCTATAGTATCTGGTCCAGGATTTTCTTCTATATCACTAGACAGCAGAAGAGTTACTTTGACCATAATAGACGAGTATATAAGTTGAATAAATAATTCAGAGTTAATCTGTTCATTGCTTAGCAAATCTCGTGAGTTTGGTATATCACATACAAGAAGAACAATTACAAATGAACATTCAATACAAATTATATAGCTCCATATATAACACAATATGCGATGCAATATGTTCACTTGTTTTATCAATGTATTAAGTAAAGCTGCAAAAATTACATTTAATAAACATATGCGAATTGTGAATTTCTTTGTCAAACTCTATCTCCTATGTTTATAATAAAGTCTAGTTTTCTAGTTTAGTTTATTATTAAATTCTCAGTATGTACATAATGTAACATAAACATGAGATTCACATTTCAATAATAATAATAATAATAATAAAAACACGTGATCAGTAGAGGACAACTTTTATTTAAATAGGTGAAGGAATCGGCGTTTAAGTTTCATCTGGTTCAGAATCTATTCATCGTAACCTAGTCTATAATTAGAAAATTTTATTACCTCACTCAGTATCTAAGTTTTTGATTGGTTAGGATATTTGCACGCGCTTCTGTGTAGAATTATAATGACCGTAAATATGTTACTAGGTCAGACATATAAATTAATGTGTCGTAATCATTGACCGTGTGATTTTTGAGAAAAGCATGCTTTATTTACTTTTAAAGTCCCTCACACGTGGTCTACCAGTAAAACAGTGTTCCGTGATTAAGAGGGGCCAAATTCAGTGTCACAAAATGGTGTTAATGTGGATAGAGATATCAATAAATAGAATTCTCAGCAATTGTGTCATTTTGTGGAGTTTAAATTTAAAATCTTGAAAAGGACAGCAGTCTCAATTTCGCAGTTGGAATTTTGCCGTCAGCTTGCGATTTAACTATCAAGAAGGGGTAAGTGACGTACTTTATCTAAGTTGGCAGTTGCATGCTAGTAAAAAAATATAGAAAATCTATCTATTCTGATGTCAAGTACAGATGATCTACCCTTGACCGAAAACGAAACCACAAGGGCAAATCTGACTTGATTTGTCGGTAGAATTACCAGATGTTATGAAAATTCTTCTGTTCTAAGAAGAATTCAAATAAATATTTATAGTTGTAAACTGACAATCAGTATCAACAGTAGCAATACATAGTAGTCAATGAATAAATAGGGAAAGAGGTCTTTTTGGGAAATAACTTTTAGCTAAATACTAAAATTTAGAGTTGGAATCTACTGTACTTCCTTCAGATTTCTAAATAACTGTTGTCCTGTTTAAAACAAGTACAGTATACATATATGACATAGGAGTAGACACTGTTGTGTTAACAAACTATTCATGTTAACTTAAAAATAAATGTGTAACGTTAAATTAACATGTTATTATTGTAACAAGTATTTTTAAATAGACAAATAAATTTTTCATTTTGGTAAGGTACCTTTTTGAGATAAGTTCTATGGAGTACATATATACCATATTCACAAATTGTTCATGAATATGAGAAAAGAAAAAAAAAGCACAAATAGTCGTTTAATTATTAGAGGTGTATGGTTACTAAAGCTGTGACTAATTGAACTATGCATACGAAAAGCATATCAAAATTATAAACATTTATATTGTATAAAACATGTACCTATTATTGTGTAAACATACATATAATTGTTCAAACATATACATAGATCTACATGTTTTAAATAACCATTTTATAATTGTACACAGTTTAAAAACCAAGTATTAATTTCTCTGTCATATCTTTCAGTCAAAATAGTTATATAAATATGATCCAGTAGCATTACTGTAGGTAATTCTTACCAAATTTACATAAGTGACTGTCAGATTATAGGCTTTTCATACAAACTGGAGTCTTTTGATGACTAACTTTTAGATTTTAGAAATTTCTTATTTCAATAATAGAAGTCCGATAATAGATAAGTTACACAAAAAGCATAAAATAAAGTTTCTTTCTCCATAAGAATGACTATCTATTAAGCTTTGACTAATTATTAATATTGTACATACTAACTTGTATTTTTTTTAAAACATCTAAATTATTCAAAATCTGATCATTCTGTTTTGTAAACATATATATAATTGTATAAACATAAACATACACATTTAGAGTTTCCTTTCTCCATCTGTACATTTGTATGACTATCTTTTTAACTATGACTAATTAAAATGTACATGCTAAATTGTAGACATTTGTATATTTTCCAAAACTATACATCTACTGATTTCTAAACATACATATTTTTGTTTCAACATATATGTACATACACATTTTAATCAAACATTTTGTAATTATACATTAAATATTATTATTTTTTTATTATTTTTTTTTACCAAGTATTTCTTTCTCTGTCATAACTTTTAGTCAAAACATTATATAGTGTTATACATAATTCTTGCAAAATTTAGATGACTGACTTTCAGGTTATTAAGATATTTAAGTAGGAAAAAATTAAAAGAAATAGAACAGATACACAAACACATTACAGATATCTTTGTCCCTTAATATTACTGGTGTAAACCCAAGATAACTCCCATTATTAAATTTGGCTAACCTGCCTGACAGTTTTTATGATCAAGTCTATAAAATTACACAATTTTAACAATTCATTTTTATTTTCAGTGTTAAATAGTGCCTTGAACTTAAGTACATTTGGATGACTAAAGTAATACTTTTTAAGCTTTTTCTGTCTTTCTGCATGAAAATAACTACATTGTAATATATAATGATATTCATCTCCTACTTCATTTCTGTTACATAAAGTACAAAGTCTTTGAGTCACTGGAGTACCCGTCCATCTCCCTACTTCAACTGGTAATCTATGATTTCTTGTTCTGAAGGCAATGAGAATTCTACTTAGTTTGTTTGGCAAAGTTTTGAGAAATGGGTTCATTTTCAATTCTGTTTTAAATATTCGATAGTTAATGCTACTAGAAGATTTTTGTATAATGTCATTCCAAATTTGTAGGTACTGGTCATTTATCTTTTGCTTAAAAGCTATTGAAAACCATTTTCTGTTCAGGGTTCGTTGTTGTTCCCAAATGTTACCAAATCCATTTGAATACAGTAAATTTTTAATTTGCTCAGTCCATTTTGAATACAATTTTCCTTGCTGTTGCAACCCATATATAATGTAGTACATGTGATTTGATAACTTATCATTTTCTAAATCAGTAAGCTTACCCCAAAAGTTTATTATTCTTTCATTAATATCAAGTTGTAGTGGCTTTATGCCTAATTCTCCATATAACATATGAGTTGGTGTAGATCTTTTAAGGTGAAATATTAGTTTATATAATATAAAGTCCAATAGCCTGTCTCCATGAAATTATATCGTTACCCATGGGGGAGTAATATCAAGTCAAATACTATGGAGTAAGGACCTTGGACCCAAGTTGTCAATTGGTGTAGTAATGAGACCCCGCGGCACCCGGAGCCGATACGAATACACAGGCAGTCGAACAAAACAAAGGATAAAAAAACTACATGAAACATAATTTGTATACAAAAACACACCAATTTCAAAATGGTGAAAAACTAGGTGAAAAATACTATTAAACTACTTCTCTATAACAAATGAGTTTGACAATATACAGTAGAGGGGAGATTATTCCTATAAGACATAATACATAGTGTTCTCCCTTTAAATATTACGTTTGTCATATATTGGTTATTTGATATAATTAATCAAATGCATTGCACGAACGATATCTTTCATACAAAAAAAAAAACAAAAAAAACAGCGTAATATTACACAAATCCTTCAGAACGTATACAAATGAAACATGGTTCACATAACAAAGTCTTATTTCATCACTTATAAAAATCATATTTCATGTATACATTTATCAAAAACTAATGCACCATACTGAAGAATCATCTCATACAAAATTTCTTTAATCCAGTTTACGCTTGTCATATTACCAAATTAATATTAGACCGTTAGAAAAGTCTATCATACTATGATATAAGTTGTTGTCAGCTTGAATTATTGTACCACAATAGTGTATTAAATAAATCAACCCATAAACTTGACCAATGATTCACTTTTTCCGTGCAATTGATAACAATATAGCAAAGAGTGTTTGGCTAGAAAACTAAAGTAATGTGTCACATACATTTTAAATTGAACAATATGACGAAAAAAAAAAAATTAATGGATAATACAATTTGATGTGTGTTTTGATCACTGGATTTAATATTTAGTTTTACTTGGATTTTATAAAAAAAAAAGGTCAATTAGAGGTACGTACTACTTTTAATGTACTAATTTCTTATTTCAACAGCCGTTATGATTATCGCACGGGTAGCTAAATCTACCTTGTTCGCGCATCCATGATTGGCATTCACAACATGTTATGAGTGTAAATAATTACGGGTTATAAAGTAGATCATTTTATGTGTCAACATACACAATTCAATTCAATTCAGTTCAATAGTTTATTTACGTCTCATCATATGTATGTCACAATAAAACATAATAAAATCTTATTAAAATACATATGCCATTCTTAACAGAATTACAAGAGACGGGTAAGCATAGCTTACTTTAATTAATATTTCTGTTATTTATGCTATACATGTCATTTTATTTCTAAAACATTTTTAAAAACAACAGCTGTCAGTTGACAGCACGCTCGACTATTCTCAGTGCTTGATAGTACAATATAAGCTATTAGTAAACTTTTAACAATCCAATAAACATGTTCTAAGACGAAAAGGGGCCATAATTCCGTCAAAATGCTTGATAGAGTTGTCTGCTCCTGTTTACAGACTGGGGTCATGATTGTAAACAACTATGCAAAATATGAAAGCAATATCCCAATGGACTTGGAAAATATTTGGGGTGGTACGCAAACTTTAACATTCCAATAAGCATATTCTAAGTCGAAAAGGGGCCATAATTCAGTCAAAATGCTTGATAGAGTTGTCTGCTCCTGTTTACAGACTGGGGTCATGATGGTAAACAAGTACGCAAAATATGAAAGCAATATCTCAAAGGACTTTGAAAATATTTGGGGTGGTACGCAAACATAAACATTACAATAAGCATATTCTAAATTGAAAAGGCCTAGGGGCCATAATTCAGTCAAAATGCTTGATAGAGTTGTCTGCTCCTGTTTACAGAATGGGGTAAACAAGTATGCAAAATATGAAAGCAATATCTCAATGGACTGAAAATATTTGGGGTGGTTCGCAAACTTTAACATTTGTGTGACGCTCATACTAACGCCGACACCGGGGCGAGTAGGATAGCTCCCATATTCTTCGACAAGTCGAGCTAAAAATAAAATACAATAAAAAAGATGTTGTGAACCGATCTATTTCTTGACAACTGGAAAAAGATAATTATAAACCGAGATCCGAGAGGCGTTACCTTGGCTTTGCTTTTATAAGACAAAGGTCAACCGCCTCTTGTAGATTTCATTTATTTCCTCCTGTGATCGGACAAGCTAAAAACAACTAAAATAGTACTTCTAAAATGATTTAAAAGAAATTCATCCTGTCAAATCAAATTTGATATAAGATGTCAAATTCACAACATCCTTTTACTACCATGTACATATAAAATATGATAGTCCTACTATAAAATATACATATTATCTACAGTACACTAAACTTCTTCTACGTTTTAAAATGTTAAAGCAGGCTTTGGCTGTAAACTTAGCAATACAATCGTTTGCAAATAAAGTATTTAATTTCTCGTCATCAGATAAATTTTCAAAATTACTAACAATAGTTCTGATAGATGCATACAACTCTTCCCTAGATTGCATATAGAGTGGACAGTGTAACAAGACATGTTTTTCATCTTCAACAAGATCAGTACAGTTAAAACAGGTTCTTTTTTGTATAGGTATGTTTTCATACCTCCCAGTTTCTAGTCGAATTGGTGCTACACCACACCTAAATAAAGCCATTGCTCTACGATAATGGAATGGTAGACGCTGTTTTACATAATTTTCAGTCTCAAAGACGGACTTAAAGTTTCTATAAGTTCTCAACTTATTTCTACCCTTTCCTGTAACTGAAGATACTCTATCTAAAGATTTTTTCCATTTAACAATTTCTACATCAAACAATTTCTTTTCAACATTTTCTATCACTGCTTTTGTATTTACCCGTATTCCATGAAAGTAACTGTGATCCCCGAGGTTAATACTATTTAGCATTTCCCTAATTCGGAAAAAAAACATTCTTACATTTGGTGCCCGATGCTGATTTAGACCAATTAAACACTTTTTTATTCCACCTTGTTTCAGGCATATTCAAAAATCTAAAATATTGTCTTATAACAGTACCCCATTGTCTAACAATTAGTGGCTTCCAGCCCATCTCCCCAGAAACGGCAGAATTTGGCGTATATTTCCCAACCCCTAAAAAATATCGCATTGCCCTATTTTGAACTGCATTAATACAAGAATATGATTTTCCCCCCATATAGATGCTGCATAGCTTATAACTGGCCAGACAGTAGAATCATATAGTTTTGTAAAGGTCGAGTACTGGAAGCCACCAAAGGTTTTACATTTAGAAATAACTAGGCCCAGCGCTCTTCCTGCCGACAATGCTACAGTCTTAGCCATTTCAGCAAAATCTAAAAATTCATTTAACATGACACCAAGGTATTTATAACTGTGTACCATTGATATGGGGATTAAACCTATATTAAATTCATGGTCTGTTACAATACAGCTGTTTGTTCTAAAATGAACTACATTTGACTTATCACCATTAATACTCATTTTATTTTTAATACACCACGTGTTAAGAATATCAAGTAGCTTTTGTAAATCCCTAGCAGTTTCTGCAACAAGAACAACATCATCTGCATATAGTAGAATACCAATAATATCGTCACTGATTTTAATCCCAATACCCG
>NW_026458977.1:0-6764 GCF_021730395.1 Mercenaria mercenaria | reverse complement strand
GATCATTTTGAAAATCCATAAATGAGCGAAACAGTTATAAAAAATTAAATATTCCGACCCCATACACAAACAACGTAAAAACATTTGTTTTGCCCACAACCAGATAAACAGATGTTAATGCGTGATGTCACGGCAATCTCTTCTAAAATAAAGACAAGGAACGAACACACTTTCTCCCCATTTTTAGCTCGACTATTCGAAGAATAGTCTAGCTATTCTACTCACCCTGGCGTCGGCGTCGGCGTCGGCGTCACACCTTGGTTAAGTTTTTGCATGCAAGTACATACAGCTATCATTTAAAGGCATATAGCTTTGAAACTTATTTATTCTTTTTCTAGGTCAATTACCAACCTCACTGGGTCAAGTTCCATAACTCTAACATGTATTTTGAGCAAATTATGCCCCCTTTTGGACTTAGAAAATTCTGGTTAAAGTTTTACATGCAAGTTACTATCTCCAAAACTAATGCAGATATTGAATTGAAACTTCACATGTGTCTTCGGGGTTATGAAACTAGTTGATAGCACCAAGTCCCATAACTCTGACCTTCAATTTGGCCAAATTATGCCCCCTTTTGGACTTAGAAAATTCTGGTTAAAGTTTTGCGTGCAAGTACATACAGCTATTACTAAAAGGCATATAGATTTGAAACTTATTTTTTCTTTTTCTAGATCAATTACCTACCTCACTGGGTCAAGTCCCATAACTCTGGCATGTATTTTGGCCAAATTATGCCCCCTTTTGGACTTAGAAAATTCTGGTTAAAGTTTTGCGTGCAAGTACATACAGCTATTACTAAAAGGCATATAGATTTGAAACTTATTTTTTCTTTTTCTAGATCAATTACCTACCTCACTGGGTCAAGTCCCATAACTCTGGCATGTATTTTGGCCAAATCATGCCCCCTTTTGGACTTAGAAAATTCTGGTTAAAGTTTTGCGTGCAAGTACATACAGCTATTACTAAAAGGCATATAGATTTGGAACTTATTTATTCTTTTTCTAGATCAATTACCTACCTCACTGGGTCAAGTTCCATAACTCTTAACATGTATTTTGAGCAAATTATGCCCCCTTTTGGACTTAGAAAATTCTGGTTAAAGTTTTACATGCAAGTTACTATCCCCAAAACTAATGCAGATATTGAATTGAAACTTAACATGTTTCTTCGGGGTTATAAAACTAGTTGATAGCATCAAGTCCCATAACTCTGATATGTCCCCTTTTGAACTTAAAACTCTTTTGATATTTAACATTTTGGGTAATAATTTCCAGCTTCTGTGACAATATTTCGAATAGTCGAGCTTGGCTGTCTTATGGACAGCTCTTGTAATATACAAAGTTCTATTTTGTGACATTCGTCATCGAATTTCAGCGGGTACATTATCTATAACCATTAACAGGTGTCTGAGACTAACCAGTGTAATGCCATCACAGCCCCACGTTTGGCACCAAATGTCACAGGGTTAAAAAATGTGCAGCCAAACTGGGACCCGAACCCGGACCTCTGAATACCTTTTGATGCTCTACCGACTGAGCTACCAGATTGCCTATACCCTTTCTCCCTGTTTTAATTATATACAAGTTCTATACCGTGACACAGTGTCTAGCAAGGGAGCTACTCACACCAGGTACCATTTTTCACATCTTTGGTATGATGTGGCCGGGGATCGAACCCATGACCTCCTGCACTAGAAGGGGGCACTCAACCACTATGCTGTTGATGCGGTTATACTCTCTCTGGTGTACTTTCTTGTGCATGCTCTCTAGATTGCAGTTGTTCAACAGATCTGTTTGTTATTAATTTCCTCATGCATGTTTGAAAATGTTATTTGTATGACTAAAATGGAGTTATTTAAACAAGAACCAGAACTGTGTCTTGCATAGTGCCTCATATGATGATAATTGGCTCTCAGGTAGTCATCTTTTTCATACATTTGTTCATTTTTACTATTTCAGACCCTGTAGAAAATGTGAAAGAAATATTGACATATGTTATTAAGCAGCATTCTTTTTCCAAAGCGAAAAAGCTTGGCTATCTCAATGTATTTGTGAAGCTTATAGACAAATGTGGAGGCTCAGCAAACTTGGGGTTCCCTCTCAGGAGCATCTTGATCTGGTAAATGTTCATTTTCTCTTTTTTTTTATCAAAATAATCTTGCTTCTTACCATACAAACTGAGTCTGTAAAAAAGAGGAGGCAACTGTATCAAGCATTTTGACTGAATTATGGCCCCTTTTCGACTATGCTTATTGTAATGTTTAAGTTTTACTCATTGCTTATATTATACTATCAAGTACTGAGAATAGTCGAGCGTGCTGTCCACTGACAGCTCTTGTTATAGATATTATAGCACCAGACATGCAGGTGTCACTGCTATCACTATATGGGTTGTTAGTCAACTAAAGTGTTGAAATATGTATTGAAGTTTGAACTGAAATATTATATTGCCCAGTATAGACCACTATTGCCCAGTAAAACGCGGGTTTTCCCAGTATTGCCCACTGGGCTGGGCAATATGCTTGAAACCCGGGTTTTTGCCAACCCTGTAACAACAGTTTCAAACTGTTACAATTTGAATTTTCTTTCAAAAGTCTTTCTTGACTAAAGTTTTGGAACATAGATACATTTAAGATTTCACTGTTGTATATTAAATATTATTATGTGTAAACACTCTTTCAGTTTAAGCGTTAATCTGCTACATGCTCCAAAAGAAGTCCGGGCAGGGACATTACGTGTGATTAAACATCTAATGACAGATGATGAATCAGTGCAAGTTCTCCTTGATTTACATCTGGACTACTTTATTGCCAGGTTTGTTTGATTTCATTAAAACAAAATTATTGACACAGTCTGTTTTCTGTAGGTTTGCTTGAAGCCTGCAGTTTTTGTTAGAAATAAATTCAGTATCTGCCCATCAATGTCTTTCTCAGCCATTTATCTATCTTAAGTCAATCCTATTTATATTTCTAATGAGGAAGAGTTGCTCAAGTCTTCACACTAATGATCAAATGTTACAGACACTTTAGCTTTTAAGACAAGGACATTTTTCTTTGTTAATCACTTTATTACTAGTACAATGTCAGTTTTAATTCATTTAATATCATTTTGCCTTCATTGTTCTCTATTGATATTACATGACAAGTTTCACAACACATTGAAAAGAATACACTAATTTATTTATCATAATATACCTTGTTTTTCATATTGATTTGTTATCAGGTCTTTGGATTTGTGTCTTGATAATGAAATTGAAAGAATTCATGCTCAGAAGTTAACCCGTAAATTTTCATCTGACCTACCTGCCAAGATGCCAAGGTCATTAGTTCAACCTCTTGTTGCTATTGGTAATGATGGAGTCAGTGAAAGAGACAGGATGGTTCGAGCATCGCTGGCCTGTATTTGTGAATTAAGTAAGTATATGATTTAATTGTACAGTAAAGACATGTGAAAACAACAAATTGGTATGAGAGACATTTTTTACAAGTGATGTAAACTATCTGAGAAAAAAAGAACAAGAAATCATGGCAGTTTGATGCCAAAGTAACAATTAAATGGCCTATGGTTACAAGAGGTTTGTGCTGACCAAGACCTCCAGGTGTCACTTTTAAGACTGGTAGAAATCTACAGTGATAGGTAATCATTAACTTTATACATTGTACTAAAAGATAGGCAGTAATATTGACTGCTAGTTCTGTGTAACATAGGAAAAAAAGAGAAATTTGACTGAAGCAAAATTAGGAAAATGCAACAGAAGCAAAATTGGGAAAATGTAACTGTCAGGAAAATTAGGACAATGTAACTGAAGCAAAATTGGAGGAAGTGAAACTGAATAGAAATTTTGAAAATGTAACTGAAGCATATTTGGGAAAATGTAACTGAAAGGAAATTAGGAAAACGTAACTGAAGCAAAATTGGGAAAATGTAACTGAAACCATAATATAGGATATGCAATGTATTTATATTTTGCAGCCTACCACAATCCAGACCTGGTCGCCCATTGTGGTGGTATCAGCATGTTGTTACGTAAGATCCTGGATTGTCACCAGTATCCACGTATCAACGAGTCCATCGTGTCAACCATACTTCATCTAGTCAACTACCCATCAACCAGACATTTTGTACGATTCAATACAGACTTAGAGGTACTTTGGGATTTTTTATTTTTTTTTTTTTTT
Organism: Mercenaria mercenaria; assembly: GCF_021730395.1. NCBI lineage: Eukaryota > Metazoa > Mollusca > Bivalvia > Venerida > Veneridae > Mercenaria > Mercenaria mercenaria. The sequence goes on along the minus strand of NW_026458977.1, from coordinate 2,587 downwards.
GCTTAAAAATAGTAAATGGATGAAATTCTGAATTTCTGAATGATTTACCTATAACAAGTTGCACCATAATGATGTCAAACATTTTCATCTGTTTATATTTTACATAGAAAGTTTGAATTACAAGCTTTGTCAATAGTTTTATATTAGAACTGTAATAATTATTTATATCTGTTTACTGTTGATTGGGAGATAGGTTTTATTGACATGATCCATATTGAGTGTGACTTGCAATGTATTGTGAAAATTTTCCATCATTTTCTGTTTTTTCATGGTCATGTTGCATTAAGAAGCTAGATAAAGATTGTAATATATATAAATTTATTACAATTTGTAATACTGAAAATTGAATGCAGACTACACCATCAAATGAAACACATCAAACAAATAAATGAGCCGTGCCATGAGAAAACCAACATAGTGGCTTTGTGACCATCATGGATCCAGACCAGCCTGCACATCCACGCAGTCTGGTCAGGATCCATGCTGGTCGCTAACAGTTTCTCTAATTCCAATAGGCTTTGAAAGTGAACAGCATGGATCCTGACCAGACTGCATGGATGCGTCTGGATCCAAGCTGGTCGCAAAGCCACTATGTTGGTTTTCTCATGGCATGGCTCATTATTATTTTATTAGCTCACCTGTCACAAAGTGACAAGGTGAGCTTTTGTGATCGTGCGGCGTCCGTCGTCCATGCGTGCGTCCGTAAACTTTTGCTTGTGACCGCTCTAGAGGTTACATTTTTCATGGGACCTTTATGAAAAGTTGGTCAGAATTTTCATCTTGATGATATGTAGGTCAAGTTCGAAACTGGGTCACGTGCCGATAAAAACTAGGTCAGTAGGTCTAAAAATAGAAAAACCTTGTGACCTCTCTAGAGGCCATACTTTTCAATGGATCTTCATGATGTTGGTCAGAATGTTCACCTTGATGATATCTAGGTCAAGTTTGAAACTGCGTTACGTGCCATCAAAAACTAGGTCAGTAGGTCAAATAATAAAAAAACCTTGTGACCTCTCTAGAGGCCATATTTTTTAATGGATCTTCATGAAAATTGGTCAGAATGTTCACCTTGATGATATTTAGGTCAAGTTTGAAACTGGGTCATGTGCCTTCAAAAACTAGGTCAGTAGGTCAGATAATAGAAAAACCTTGTGACCTCTCTAGAGGCCATATTTTTCATGGGATCTGTATGAAAGTTGGTCTGAATGTTCATCTTGATGCTCTCTAGGTCAAGTTCGTAACTGGGTCACATGCCGATAAAACCTAGGTCAGTAGGTCTAAAAATAGAAAAACCTTGTGACCTCTCTAGAGGTTTATTTTTTTTAGAAGATGTTCATGAAAATTGGTCAGAATGTTCATCTTGATGATATCTAGGTCAAGTTCGAAACTGGGTTAAGTGCCTTCAAAAACTAGGTCAGTAGGTCAAATTATAGAAAAACCTTGTGACCTCTCTAGAGGCCATATTTTTCATGGGATCTGCATGAAAGTTGGTCTGAATGTTTATCTTGATAATATCTAGGTCAAGTTCGAAACTGGATTAAGTGCCATCAAAAACTAGGTCAGTAGGTCTAAAAATAGAAAAACCTTGTGACCTCTCTAGAGGCCATATTTTTCATGGGATCTTTATGAAAGTTGGTCTGAATGTTCATCTTGATGATATCAAGTTTGAAACTGGGTCAACTGCTTCAAAAACTAGGTCAGTAGGTCTAAAAATAGAAAAACCTTGTGACCTGTCTAGAGGCCATACTTTTGAATGGATCTTCATGAAAATTGGTCAGAATGTTCACCTTGATGATATCTAGATCGAGTTCGAAACTGGGTCATGTGCCATCAATAACTCGGTCAGTAGGTCAAATAATAAAAAAAACCTTGTGACCTCTCTAGAGGCCATATTTTTCATGGGATCTGTATGAAAGTTGATCTGAATATTCATCTTGATGATATCAAGGTCAGTTTCAAAACTGGGTCACATGAGCTTAAAAACTAGGTCACTATGTCAAATAATAGAAAAAACAACATCATACTCAGTTCAAAACTGGGTCATGTGGGGACAGGTGAGCGATTCAGGACCATCATGGTCCTCTTGTTTCCAGTTATTATACTATTGAATAAACAAAATTTCAGATAGAACATTTGTCGTCACCCTTCCTTCGGCATCTGCACTGGCATCACAACTTTTGCATGAAAGGCCAGAGTTTTGTTGATTTTTCGTTACTCAGACCCTCCTGCCCTATTTTCTGTCATTTAAAAAAAAGTGAAATTTCAAAATTTTTCAAGGGCAATGATTGATGTTTTGTTGAGTTCTGATCATGACAACTCCAATATTTGTCAGTACATTAGCTGTCAGTGTCATATAGGCGCAATTTCCTCTCAGATGAAAGTGTCTTACATATGTAAACAATTGTGTGAAATTTAAGATTATCTTTGAACCATTTACATTATGCGATGAAAAAGCGAAATCCGGTATACCGACAATTAAACAATGAAACACAAGTTCTGTAAAGGCCAAGAAGATGAAAGCTTGAAAAACTTTACAGTGTCTCAAATACATGCTAGATGTAACTGAATGTAAATAACAATGGCAACA